>NC_090744.1:78256133-78288633 GCF_036898095.1 Palaemon carinicauda | reverse complement strand
AGTTATATACAGTTTCAAGAATATTGCTAACGGCATCATTATGATTGTGAACAAATTTTTGTTTATTTGTTATTTCTATTTCTAAAATACATTTTGTGGCATCATGATAAAATTGCGTTTGATATAAAGATGATATATACAGTTTAAATTTTACAAAATTCGGTACAATGTTATTCAATTAACATTACTGAACAAATTCTAGATCAAATTTGGCTTTCTCCATCTTCTTAACACGCCTATCCAGAGTCCGGCACTGTGAGATAAGTCCAGCTCCATAACGATGTCGAACAAGCTCGTGAAAGTGGAGGAAGCCCCTTGATCTAATGCGGAGTAGGAAAAGCAACACATAGAAAAAGCTATGAAACTCCATGCCGCAGGCAGCTCTCCGTTGGTTCCACTCACAGCAACGCCCAAGTTAAAAAGGAGTCCAAGAAACATATTCGGTGAAGGAGGCAGCAGCCAGTAATGAACAAAAATTTCATAGTATGGATAGGGAAAGAGTAGTTCTAAATGTCCATTTTTATTCCCAACGTTTCGTGATTCTTAATCACATTGTCCAGGGCTACAAATAAAACATATACAAAAAATTAAGAAACAGTTAAAAAATATTTCACAAATTCATTAAAAACTATAAAAATCAATTAAGATTTAAATGGAAATTAAAGGAAAAAAAAAGAAATATATATACATCAGACAAAGTAGCGGCACCAACCTCGCAGAAGCGTAGTGATGAAACTGAATGCCAACAAGGGTTGGAAAACAAAACAAAGAAAACTATGAAAAATATAACTGAATAGAGTACGCTTATTCCAAATTTTAACAAAGGCCGAATAACTGTTTTTAACTATTCTAATTATGTTTTATCTAAAAGAGAAGAGTTTCTGTTGTCGTTTGGTTTGGATTTCTGTCTTCTGAACTTCAGACCTAATTACTCTAAGTTTTTCTACCTCTAGAGTCGCTATTTCAAAGGCTTAAATCTCTTCCCTTTGACATGAATCTTGGTAACCTGCTATCCAAACTACATGAAATATCACGTGCTACATTTGGGAAACTAAAAACCAGGTGGACACCCTTTTTCTAAGAAAACAGATTTTGATATATTGAGGAATCTTGCCAATAGAGATAATCTTATCTTTACTAGACCAGATAAAGGCAAAGGAACTGTCATTTAGACAAGGAGGAATATGTGGGAAAAATGGAAAGTATTTTGAATGATGAATCTAAATTTCTGAAAATTGGTGAGCCTAACTTTAATATCATCTTTAAAACCGAGGATAGAATTAATAGGTTTTTAAAGATTCTTAAAAATGAAAAATCCACAACTGACACTACTTACCAAAATTTGTTCTGTTTTACTAGATATCGGCACTGAGTCATTATTTACGTTCATTTTAATATCACCTAAGTTTTTCACGTTGTTTCTCTTACCTACCACCATGAATTCAGTTTTGTTGTCATTTAACTTTAGTTGTTTAAATATCATCCATACTCTAACAGTATCAAGGATTCGGTTTAGAGTTTCAGTAGTGTCCTGTATATCATTTATGGAGAAGTAAAATTATGTGTCATCTGGAAATAGTTTAAACTTCACGCCATGCCTTTGTAGCATTTTTGATAGACCAATAGTATAGATGCAAAATAAGATTGAGCCAAGTACACTCTCCTGGGGTACCCTTCTGTTTAAGGGTTCATATGATGAATAAAAGTTTCCAATTTGTACACAGTAATTTCTACAAACTAAGTTGTCTTCTAAGTATTCAAAGGCTTGATATTCAATGCCGATGGACCGTAGATCATTAAGTAGCAGTGCATGCACCACTCTATCAAAAGCCTCACTGAGATCGAGCAGTATTAAGATACCACATTTATTTTCATCCATAATTTCTAGCATATTATTTAAAACAGAGCAGAAGGCAGTCTCCGTAGAGTATAGTTTTCTGTAAGCAGATTGGTTGTCAGGCAAAGCTACTATTACTTCTAAGTGGCTGACTAGTTGTTCAAGAATTACATATTCAAGCACTTTTGAGACAAAGGATAGATTTGAAATAGGTCTATATGAGCTTAATTCCTGGTAGTCCAGTGCATTTTTTCAGAACTGGAGTGACTATAGCCATTTTCTCAGATTTAGGAAAGTTACATTGATCAATGCTTGCATTTGCTATTCTCATTACTATTTCGGCTAGACTAGAAATGTCTCTCTCTCCAATTACTTCAGATATTGGCATAGGGTCGATCACGCTGGTTTTTTTTTTTTTTTTTTGATCGCTTGATAATTCTGGTGATGTCATCTTGTGTTATGTGTTTAAATCATATTAATTTTGTCTGTGTGCCTGGTGGCCTGGTGTATCATTAATCTGATGTGGAGTGTTTACAAATGACCTGGTTATAATTTCAATTTTCTTTTTAATGAATGCTAGAAAATTATTTGGTAGTTCCTGGTCACTGTATTCATCATCTAGCTTCTTTTCTTTTACATTTCCCATTATACCATTCGAGAGACGATATAGCTTATTTATGTCTGTTGCTGCTTAGAGGATCTTTCTCTTATAGTATTCACTGTTCTTCCTCCTTAGTTTTGTACTCTACCTAAGTACTTTCAGTTTTTAACCTATTCCACTTTCTTTCTTTACGTCCTTTTCCTTCTTTTTTACCAAAGTCTCTCCATCAAGCCCAGGAGGTTGGTCTTTAACAATTATAGTCTTTTCCATCGGTGGGCACATGGTATCATATTCACTTTTACTCACTTTATTGTAAGTGGTCATAAGACATTTAGCACACTTAGCTCCTAACAGATGTTGGTCATTATGATCACAGGGAATGTCGATAGCCCCATTTATTTCCTTTGTCACTTCTTCAATAAATACGATAGGAGAAAGATTTGATTCATGTCTAAACTTTATTTTCTTCACTAATGCATATTTCTGTAGAGGTAGACTAAATGTAATAAGTTTGTGTACTGGGGAGATAGTACATTTCTCTTCGACTTTTATACCAGATACAATATTATTCATGTCATCACTTAGAACTAAGTCTAGAGTATGCCCAGTTAAAGTAGGTGTACAGTCGACAATATTCACAAGTCGATAGGATTCTAGGAACTCACTAAATGCCAAAGCGTTAGCATTTGATGCATCATCCATCCAAAAATTGAAGTCCCCACAGATAACTAATTCGTTTTTCTCCATGATAATCATCTCAATGAGAGCACCGAATTCTTCAAAAAAGATACAAATATTGGTTCTAGGAGGTTTGTAGATTGTTGCAAAGGATATTCTATTTTTTGGCGTAAATTTTATTTCTATATATTCAAAGCGGGTTACACTAATTCTTTTCAACATTTTGAGATCTGAGTAACTTTTATGAATAAAGAGTGCGACACCCCCACCAGACCTACCTTCTCTTGGTATGTGAAAGAGGGCATGTGTGGGGGCGTCATTCCAGTGATCTTTGCCTTGTCCAAATTTTCAGCCATGTTTCAGATAAAGCTAGCTCATCTAAATATTTCTAGTTTATTAATTCTCGAATTTTAACAGTCTTATTACCTACAGATATTATATTTACATAGCCACAGTTTATGAAATCCCTAGTAACCATGATCAGTAGTTTCTGCTAGTCTTTACAATTCCAAGTCAAAAGCATTGCAGTCTCTAGAATTTACTGTGTGGTCCCTTGGTCTGTTTAACTTTGTGCAGTTTATACACTTTGATGCTTGCAAATTGCACTCCCTAGTGAAGTGTCTCCCTGAACATCTCCCGCAGACTTTATCTTCATTCTTACACGTGCAATCTTTTTCAGAATGTCCATACCTCGAACAGTGGTAGCAGGTGATCACGTGGTACCCATCACGTATGTTATAGATACACTATCATAACAAAACATTGTCCCCATTATCAGGAATAGCCCTCCAAACTTCAGGATCACATTTCGGCACATGGTGGGTGGTCCCCCCAGAGGCATTCTTCTTCAAGACTACACTTATCTTATATTCTATATTTTGGATTTGGTCTAGGCAGCGATTTCTTTGAATCAATGCATTCACTACATCAGCTTCATCATTGTATACATTGCATATCATTATTTTTGGTTTTAGTTTTCCAATTTTTCTCGTTTCAGTGTCAGCCACCAATATATGAATTTTGTTTGCCGCTTCTATTCTTATCATATTGTTTGCAAAGTTTACAACAACATTCCCATTCGTAGTTGACCTTGCGTTAAGTATAGGAATGTCTTTAAGTGCTTGTTCAACCTCACGTTTTATTTCAGTAATTTTACTTGTTGTATTAGTTGATTTAATTATCAACAGATTTTTTTTTCTTAACTTTGTCAGCAAATGTCGGTTTCTCTGGTTTTGGGTCCATCAATGTTTGAAGTGTTGCTTTAATCGATTCCATATTCATGGCAAGAATGTCAATCTTCTCAGCGAGGTCGGTGGTCTGGATGGAATTTGCTAAGTCTGTGCTAAGGGCCGCAAATTTGTTTTCCAAGTCATCTAGTTTCGCATCTTGTTCGTTCAGGGCTACATCTCTCATGTTTACATCCTCCTTTAATTTTGATCTTACTAAATTGTTTTGCCTGGCCTTATGTACGCAGTGTGGGCATAACCAGTCTAGGTTTTTCCGTTCATTCTCACTGATGGCTGTCACTATATGCACACATCCCATATGGTAGAGACTATTACATTCACATACTATCCATTTTCTCCTTTCTCCATCCGTGTCATTACTTATGGAACAGACATAGTTAGGAGCAGACATAGTGTACTGTTTCTTATCATTTACACTCTCCATAAGACTAATTATTATCTTTTCAATGCTATTCTAAGCGAGAAACACAAAGCTAAAACATGACTCAGGGCATGTATAGCAGAGCTCGACACAACACGTCCACAATCTAGCACTGACACTGACACCAAAAATCCACACCATAGATGGATCTTAGGTCATGGACAATGTCGTTAAATTTTAGAGGCGATCCAGATCAGGATCTGCATTCTATATCCAACTTTGCTTTTTTAGTAGTTTTAAATATTGCGTCAGAACAAACATGAGGCATTTTGACAAAACTTCCACCATAGATAGATCTTAGTGTATGGACGACTCCATTAACTTTTGGATATGGCCCGATACCAGATCCGGATTCCAGATTCTAATTTGCATTTTCCATAATTTTAAGGATTGCATAAAAAAGATTACCACATTGCATTTTCACCAAATTATAAAAATGGATAGATGATACACAAAGGAAGAAACCATGAAAATTTGGAGGGATACAGATCAAGATCACGATTCTGGAGCAACTCTTCATTTTCTACTATCTACTGTACAGTCACCAAATGATAAGTTGGATGAGATATCAGTCTTCAGTTAAATGTTGACAAAATTAATTGGCGAAGGTCTGGAATCCCTGATTGCTTCTCAATCCATTTTTTTTCTTTATTGGGGTTTTAGTGTTTTCTGTTGTTTTCATCGATTTTTTTTCTTTTTTAAACTTTTCCATCTTTCTTTTGTGCTCATCGATATATATTTGTTTTATTTTATTTTACTTATTTATATATTTTTTTAAGTTAGTAATAATTTCTTCTTTACATGTATCCCTTTCATCGTTTAGCTAGGAGTACTTATTTTGTGTTGGTAAACTGAACTCAAAAAATTTTTTTCTAGAAAAATTATTATTTATCACCGCTCTATATTAGCCTAACTTTAGCATCTTTAATGTCATTAAATCTTTAACTAAATAAACTCTTTCACTGAGACTATAATCTATTTTTTTTTTTTGCCTTCTCCATGTCAATGTTCTATGTTCTTGATTTTTATGAAAAAGGTGTTCCTGATTTTAAAAACTTTTCTTTAAGCCAATTCTAAAAGTATATTCAATATGGCCTTCCTTTTGTCTACTTCAAATTTACTTATTGCTAAATCTCCCCTTTTCTCTTCTTCCGTTAACTTATTTTAGGATATAAATTACTCAAACAAATATGTATATATATATATATATATATATATATATATATATATATATATATATATATATATATATATATATACATATATATATATATATATATATATATATATGTATATATATATATATATATATATATATATATATATATATATATATATATATATATATATATATATATATCAAATAAGCCATATATATTAATACATTAAAGTATGGATTCTCTTGACGACCTCGGGATCAGAGCCCCCGGCAAAATCACTCAAAGACTATAGTATCAGACCGGCCAGGATTTGAACCCTGGTCCAGGATACCTGTATGCCAGTGACCATGCCACGAAGAAAGTTAAAAGTCAATGACAATTCTTCTCTACATATACATGTCAAATTCAGGTTTTCTGTACTTAGAATTGAAATCAACCCATCTTCACCATCGTAGCTAATTGGTAGGTTTGGGACTTGGCATTCGATTAATGATAAATTTTTGCACATTTAAACGTGTTTTTCATATTTCATATATGTCATATATATTAATACATTAAAGTCTGGATTCCCTCAACGACCTCGGGATCAGAGCCCCAGGTGAAATCACTCAAAGACTATAGTATCAGACCGGCCGGGATTTAAACCCTGGTCCAGGATACCTGTATGCCAGTGACCATGCTACTCAGCGACGAAAAAAGATAAATGTCAATGACTTTAATGTAATAATATATATGACTTATTTGAAATATGAAAAACACGTTTAAATGCGCAAAAATTTATAATTTATATATATATATATATATATATATATATATATATATATATATATATATATATATATATATATGTATATATATATATATATATATATATATATATATATATATATATATATATATATATATTTATAAACATATATATTTATATATATATATATATATATATATATATATATATATATATATATATATGTATGTATTTATAAATATATATGTGTACATATATATATATATATATATATATATATATATATATATATATATATATATATATATATATATATATATATATATATATTGTAACAGTTGTTATATATTTCTAAATTATTTAAGTTTTTTGAAGTTCAATGTTAAATATAGAAGTGTTGTATTTTTTGTTTATTAGCTTTTTGTCTCCTCACCAATGGTTATCTTGGTGTTGATTATTGGCTAACGACTGTTTTATATTTTCAAGTTGTGTTGGTTACGCGGCTGCACTCCTTCATTATCCGAAGTTTGGAGGTTTACGCTTGGAGGAGTTTGCCTTAGTGTGTTCCTGAGCCTCCAACATTGAATGGCACGATAATTGCTGTTGGAACTATATTTATTCCTCGATATTACCGAGCTACGTTGTGAAGCTGATTAGCTTTTTTTGGATATCCTCTCTCTGCAGCAAGGACTTTTCATTTTACATATTGTGTACTGCCCTTGGTTCAGTAAAAGCCAAGGGGACCTCTCTGTCCCAAGGTAAAAATTTTGATTCTTATATTTGTGTGCCGGGCCCACGACCTGTAATCCTGAGTGGACTTCATTATTGGAGCATTAAAAAAAAGAAGACTTTCTACACCATTGTCTTGAATCCTGGTTTCCTGCCACCCGGAATAAGCCTCCAGCCGGGGAGTTTATTGTCCTCTTTGAGGAGACCCCTAGAAGCATTTGAGGAATTTGTTAGGGATATTTAGTTTGTATTTGTTAGGATGTTCTTACTTTTCGTTGGCCTTCTCCTTTCTGGACCCTATCTCATTTTAGTATGCATGTGCTGATGACCTTTCTTTAATTGTGTAAAAGTTTTCTTTTACAGGGAGTTTAAGAGTGAGTGTGTATCATTTATTATTGTATTATTGTGGTTCAGGTGTTATTTCTATCTAAATATTGTGTATTAAAATTGAGGAGATTTTAGTAGTATTTTATTTGTCCCCTTGAGTTGACTTTGCACTCGTATTGATGTTTGGATACTATTCCACCTTAAGTGGACTTTGTATAGTATGATGGTGGATACAATTTGATAAAAGTGTAGTTCATTGTGTGGTGGTCAAAGCCACCCATCACAATATATATATATATATATATATATATATATATATATATATATATATATATATATATATGTATATATATATATATATATATATATATATATATATATATATATATATATATATACAAATATATATATATATATATATATATATATATATATATATATATATATATATATATATATATACAAACAAATATGTACTTATATATACTTATATATATATATATATATATATATATATATATATATATATATATATATATGTATATATATATATATATATATATATATATATATATATATACAGTATATATGTATAAATATATATACATGAATATACAGTATATATATAAATATATATACATGAATATACAGTATATACATATACATATATATATATATATATATATATATATATATATATATATATATATATATATATATATATATATATATATATATATGTATGTATATATATATATATATATATATATATATATATATATATATATATATATATATATATATATATATATATATATATATATATATATATAACAGCATCCGTTAACCAGCCACTTTTATCAATTAGTGAGTTGACTTCTTTGATTTAAACACATCAACAAAAGAACTGTCCTTTTCATCGTCCCCTGTTTTGACTGTCGCTGATTTTCCTGTTTTATAGAGCGCTGATGTTCCCTCGTGTCTAGATATAAAATGGGTCACAAGGATATGGTCTATAACATTCAGCTTGAGTTTTGATTTGATTCCAGTTATTTTATACCTGACTGTTAATTGCATAATGAGATTGTCAGTTGTTCGATTATTATTCAGCAGCAAGGTAAGAATGTTGGCATCAGAAGCATCAAGAATTACTACAACACCTACACACCCAGTCATTCCATTGCATTCCCTTCTCAGACGAGCAGAGAGTTTCACAAACCTCTCTTTGTTCTTTTGACTGTTCAGGAACTCGATTTTATTGAAATCGGATAGCTCAGTTTGACCATTGAAAACAATACCCCTAGGTACATCTCCCTCGATTCTTCTTCCTTTCTCCGATATTCTGTAGTTTGGATCTTTGTAGCCCTCCATGAGGAAGCGAGAATGGGGATTATGACGTTTATTTGCATAACTGAGATACTTATCACAGACATTATTGTACATGCCACATTCAGTCCTGGGCCCAACCCGTTAGGAACTTTCCACCATCAACCTCATAGAGTTCTCGGGGACTCTATGATAAGGACACCAAGAACATTTCTCTTTTTTTCTTGTGAGGCCATTTTTAAAGAGCGAGAGAGTGTGCCTTGCAAATTCGTATCGTAGGTTAGGCTTCATTCCCAAGGGAGATGTTATTAAACATGTCACTCTGCAGAACAGTAGATCCAAGGAGCACTCTACCTCTCCACTCATCACTGTAATCTAAGCACAAGGAACTTTGATAGAGATGGCTTTTTCTGTGTGTTTCAATTTCACTGTGCATAATACCAAGCCAGTAAGGGACTCTTTATTTGGTTGTCCAAGCTCTTCTTATCTACATTGGTGGAAGAATCAGCAACAATACCATTGGCCACATCAAATCCATCAACATATTTACATTGGAATGGGGAATGCTGAGAAAACCAGCTGTAAAACGTGGAGGCATCCTCACCATCTTAATCTTCAGTGGCTGATCGGATATCACGATGCTGGTCTGAAGTTTTAGTAGGTATATTGCTGAATTTCTTATATGGAATTACATATTAGTATGGACCGAGGTATGGCATGAACAAATTTGGTCTGTGTGATGTCGGTTATCCACCTACCACGGGCTAGACCTCCTGGCGCTTAGAGAGTTTGCATTAGTGTCTGTTCTATCGTCTGGTCCGTGATTATTCCACTCCAGAAACAGTGAGATCTCCTTATTGTGAAGTAACCTTGTTGAATGTATGCCTTGTGCTAATCCTTAGAAATGATGTTTAACAGTTCCTGCATAGTGCTCAGATAATTTGGATAGGACCTGGCATAAGGGAATTGACGCAAAGTGTGAAAATCAATGGTATTTTTTTTTCTACACATTAGAGTTGTAGATCAAAGTCACCAGTGCACTCTGCAATCATAAGCTGGCGTTTCATATATTTTTGAATTAGGCAATTGATAAACAATTTGGCAGTCCTGCTCTCTTCAGCCAGTTCCCTCTGTAGGTCAATGAGGATTTTGGCAATTTGCTTGGCAGTGTGATTATTCATTATTTCTCCCCCTGTGCAAGTAATTTTTATGCTATCTCCTGATAGCCCTCCGGGCTCTGTTCAAGGATCAATTTGAACAAGGCTGTTGTGGCTAATATGTGAGCCGTTAAGGTACAGACAGGCACATGCTTTCCGTCTATTCTGTGTTCCACTGTATTACTGGAAAAAAAAAAAAAAAAAAAAAAAAAAAACTCAAATGTTCAACACAAGTACTTTTTGATATAATTTGCAACGTATATATATCTTTTTATCATCTTGTTCATATTAAGAAATTTGGTGGATTTCAACGGTTTCTTGGTCTTTTGACACCAGCCATCTTGAATTTTGTCTAGTACTTAAAAACAAAGATTTGTATCAAGTGAATAACCGTAAAAAAATATTTTACGTTCCAAAAAACAGTCACTTTAGAGGTGTGACATGCACAAATCAGGCAATTTTGAAGATTTCAGGTTTTCCCGAGTGGTGTCGGACAATGGTTGGACGTCTTCGCGAATTTTGAAAATATCTAAAAGGGTAAAGCAAGGGAATCTTCAGATATTCAATCGAGACATATTCAAGCCCCATTCCTGAATTTTCTGTCTTTCTGTATTTTTTTTTTTCATTTGAAAGTCTATTGCTCTTCAAATAATATGGAGAGACATTGTGTCATTTAGAGTTTGAAGCTGAGTAGGAAATGGCTCTTCTTTAGCACAAACGATTCAGCCTAGACCAAGTTTTCTTATCTTCGAAAATAAAAGCGATATTTGTCTAGTAGGGAGGAGGTGATAATTCAGCATTCTAGCTGATAAAATCTAAGCCCTGGAAAGAGTCTCTGTTGGATCTTAATTGGCAGCAAACGAGATCATAAATAAAGATTGTTGAATAATCAGATTTGCAGAGGTATATTGAATTTTACCTTATTTTTTTTTTTATCATGAAAAATATCTTATATGGAGTCTTATCTGGAAACGAGTTCTATCTGGATTGCAGTAGCGAAAGAAATCCATGCACTGGAAGCTTATATAATTCTGGCAAATCATATACGTGGTAAAAAAAAATTCAGAAACCGCAGGTCAGCTCCATAGTCATCAGTGTATTGTACAGTTACTGGAAATATTAACGACCAAGTTTCCTGGTATTTTTCTGTTATATGCTTGGGAATGCAAGCGAGTGGTAACACTGATCTACGTTTGCTTCCTAGGTTAAAAATTAGTCATTGCCTAATATGTGTTTAGACACAAATTATTTCAGGAACGTGAGTGTGGCAAAGAACTAGCAAAGATATCTGCAAAGGCCTTTTCGGAGATTGAAATTGAGTGAACTTAATCCTGATATTTTGTTAAGGAGGGATTGCTGGTGAACATCTCGATGCCATCTAATATAGCTGACGACAATGAATGGCAAGTTAACAACAATATAGTTGTTCCTTATAACTAAACATGCTCTATTTTATATTTGGTTCATCAGAATCTGTTTAGTGATGATTTTGCAATAGATAACACTTTTCATTAACTTATTAGACATTTGTTGCTCAGGGACTCATTTTCGTTTCTTAGGATAATTAAAAAAAAAAAAAAGATTACATGTCAAATCATAGGTAAGACCAAATCAATACTAATACATTTTCCCCTTAAACCAGTACCATTCAAGGATTAACTCTTCTATACGATATTTGTTTATATAGTTGGCTGGAAACCATAGATGAAAGGTATTCATATCATATGCTGAATATCATGATTAGATCTTGATGTACTAAGGCCATTCCATTACACAAAGTATTTCTAAAAAAAAAATGTAATAATGGGAATGCAAAAATATTTCACTATGTTGAATTGACTTTTTTTTTGGGGGGGGGGAGGGGGAGACGCGGCTAGAGGCCCAATGAAAACCGGTTACAGACGTGAATAGTCAATGTATAAAATCTTGACTTCTTTGGACTGCATTTTTTGGTTCCTGTGAAAGACTCAGGAAAGACTTAGGCAAAGCTTGGAGCAATTTACTTTAAGTTCAACTGAAATGGAAGAAATCCTATTGTATAGTGGCAAAACAGATGTATTATAAATCTGGAGATAAAATGTACTGTAAATATTCATTTATGTCAAAGAAAAACATCTTATGAAAAGTTTCCTTGACCTCATATATAAGAAAGGAAAAATTATGGTTTTTTACTCCAGCTAGGAGAAGAAAAATAGAGATTATTCATCATCTCCTACTTCATTCCAGATAAGGTAAAAAAATTATTGTTGTTGTTGTAAACAAAGCTAATTTTCTTCACCATTTAAAAGTAATAATAAGTGTAAGCTTAAATTTGAAACTGATATTCGAAATTAATTCATTCTGAATTCTGAGACTTTTGAAAAGCCTATAAATATGTCAGTTCAGCTTAGTTAGGAACAGAGAGAAAAGCTAACTAATCATATCTTTTATTATCAGGATATTTTTCAGATAATTAGGTATGACCAGTTGATTATAATATAAGGTTGATGTAGGAATATCTAAGGGCATTAATCAACAGAATCAACAATTGTTATCTAATAAACAAACCCATGCTCGTATATCAAGATGAATGCATCTTAGAAAATATGTTTCAACAAAATTTGTAGTCAGTAAATGACGCATGTGGTACTTGACAAAAAGGTTAATTAGTAGTAACATTTATTTTCCTTACTGGAAATTGTAGAATATGGTTGTCAAATGTTATATGTCCCAAATTACTAATGTTGATAACTAAATACGAAATGGAAGGTATATCAGTCTGTGTGGAAGTTTGATGAGGTATTGCCAGATAGTGTAGATAGAGAAGCAAAATAACTACAGTATTTGCTTTTGTCACACTAAATAGTTTTCAATTATGGAATGCCCTGCTTTTTTTAATTAAAAAGAAATACGTAGTATGTTAAGATAATATCACATATGACGTCACTAGGGATAATTTCACATATTAATGGTAAAGGAATTATTAATGCCACATTGCAGTATCATTTCAAGAGAATTGCTGTTTTTTTTACAGAGAATGAGAAAATCTAGGCGATTAGAAAAGCTACGCTAATCTATGTACGGCATAGAGTTGGTCATGAAAAGGGACGAAAAACGATTCAAGTATATTACCCAATTTAGAATTCCCAATCAATAAGGATGAGAAGGAATTCATGATGTGTATTATTTGGTTTTGGATATCACTGGAAATTCCTGGTAATTTTGAAAATATAACTTCATCACCATCAAATTATATTGAGAAAATAGAGAGAATGAAGTGTCTAAAAAATGTCAAGAAGGTTCCGATAAAGTAAATTATAATTTACTATTTCCTTATCCAGATAACTCAAGATTTCCTTTTTTTCCCTCATGTTAGCTGTAGATGAAGACAGAATATAGCATCCTATTCCTAGTATGAATGGAAAACAGAACCGTAGGAACTACTCGATATGGGAAAAGACAATGTATTTGGCAACTCTTCTTAGTTAACAGTAGTTGCGAGTCCTACCCCCAAAAAGTATTTCAGCTTATTCCAACACTTATACCAGATAATACTACGATTGGAATAAACTGAATATACAGGGAATGGCAGACCATTAATATATATATTCCCTCGGCTGAACGTTATTTCCGATACACTATCAAGGACGTAACCGGTCATATTTCAAGTCAGACAAAAGACGTGTGCCTAATTTCCTGTTTGTGGGATATTAGGGCAGTATATTTGTTACTTACAAAACAAGGAGTATTGTCTCTTGCTACATGGAAAGATTTTTATTTGAAATACTGAATAATATTCACATGTGCAAAAAGACACAGATATGATGTATATACATATATATGAATTATATATATATATATACATATATATATATATATATATATATATATATATATATATATATATATATATATATATATATATATATATATATACAGTATATACATATATATAAATATATATATATATATATATATATATATATATATATATATATATATATATATATATATATATATGTATATATATATAGATATATATATATATATATATATATATATATATATATATATATATATATATATATATATATATATATATACATATATATATATATATATATATATATATATATATATATATATATATATATATATATATATATATATATATACATATATATATATAATAATAATAATAATAATAATAATAATAATGATAATAATAATAATAATAATTCTTAAGTTATGTGAATCTCAAGAAACAAAACATACAAACAAGAATAAACAAATACATCCCTATCAAAATATAATTTTTTTGTGGCGAAGGTAAATAGGTATTGAAAGTCAACAACAGTGCAAGTTTAAACAAGAAAGGGATTGTGAACATAAATGATAGAGTATTCTGCAAAGATGAAGCCGGGCTTATAGCATTCTTCTTTTCAAACTACGGTTTCATATTAGGTACAACAACTACTACTACTACTACTACTACTACTACTACTACTACTTTATTATTATTATTATTATTATTATTATTATTATTATTATTGATCAAGATGTTTTGATCTCAGGGTCTCCAACAGAGAAAAATATCCGAGTAAGAAAAGGAAATTTGGAAATAAATAAACTTTGGGAGAAGTAATAAACAATTGAAATTAAATATTTCAACAACCCTAACAATATTCAAAGGAATATTTCAGATATAAACTATAAAAAAAAGGAAGAAGATAGAATAGTGTGCCCGAGCGTACCCTCATGCAAGAGAACTCTACCCAAAGACAGTCGAAGAGCATGGTACAGAGGCTATGGCACTACCAAAGACTAGAGAACGAGGGTTTGATTTTGGAGTGTTCATCTCATAGAAGAGCTGCTTACTATATCTCAAGAGTCGATTCTACCATTACCAGGAGGCAAGTAGCCTCTGAACAATTACATTGCAGTAGTGAACTATTTTGAGCGAAGAATTGTTTGGTAATATCCGTGTTGCCAGCTGTATGAGGACTAAGACGAATATGTAAAGAATAGGACAGACTATTCAGTGTATGTATAGGCAAAGAAAAAAAAATGAGCCTTAAACAGAGAAGGATCCAATGTATACTATCTGGGCTGTCCAAAAACCCAGTGACTCTCTAGTGGTAATGTCTCGATGATTGACTGGTGCCCTGGCTAGCCTACTAAGCATTGAAAGTTATAGAAGCAGTATACATAATTTTGATTATGTATTGTATAGGATATCAGTCGTTCAAAAGCATAGAAAACGTTAATGAGGTTAGTAAAGGGCATTATAGGAAATTAGATATAAAAGCCTGTGGTTTGAGACTTCATTTGAACAGTATAGATTTATGAAGATAATTAAAAGCTAAGAAGATGAAGCAGTAACGCATGTGTTTCATACAGGCTCAGACACTGTAATGTCATTGCTTCTTTTTGTTATATCTCGCTCTCCCTGCATTCATAACATATACCTCTTTAATCTTGCTATCTCATGTTTTGGAGTGTTTCAACTTTTTGCCCTTCTTACTCTAAACAATCTGTATATAAGCTTATTGTCTTGAATAAACTTAGTTGCATTCACCTAGCATCTCTGTTGGAACATAACATTCATGTTGCCGCATTACCGATCACTGGAGTGACTACTCTATGCCACCTTTTTAACCTGCCCATCCCCCTTGTTATAGTAGAGCCCACCAAACCTTATTCCATCTTGTTGGAAGGCCAGGCCATCTACCTCAACAGAGTATCATTGAATATTACTTCAATATCAATCAAACTCGTCCCCTTCAATCTCGCACTCCACTTCAGCGCAACCACGGATTCCTGAGTCCCCCTCCTCCCGTAGTATTCAAAAGTTTTTCATCTTAAACTCCACCAGTCAATCATGGTTTCTGCTATGTATGGTATTTATCACCACATCAAGATGAAGGGCACCCTAATGTTCCCCAGTTTCTGGCATCTGGCCGCAGATCGTTGGATAGCCTCTCAACAAAATTTATTGAAATGGGAAAAATGGGCCTCTGCCAAAAGGGCTTAAGCCCATAGTCATTGTCCCAACACAGAGTCTTGGAGAAAGACGGTTCCCTGCACCTAATGGGAATTACAGGTGCCTGCACATTAAGATTGAACCGGATTACTACCTCCTCCAAAACATTGTTACTTGCACAAAGTGAAGGAGTTCCTCATGCTCGACCTTTTGAATGGGCATTATCAGGGGGCTATGAATCCAGAAGACATCTCCAAGACCACCATCACAACCCATTCAGCACCTATACCTTCATTTAATCCTGATTTGGTCTTCAAAATGCTGGGGCCCCTCTTCAGCACCTCATGGAAGGCACCTTAGGAAACCTCTTCTTTTTCATATGTCATGTGGATAACATACGTGCAAAGTTTTTGTCCAAAGAAAAACAACTCATTCTCCTATGTATCACTGTTGACTGCCTACAGTGAAAAGGCCTGGTAGCCTGGTATGACCGGTGTTCATTGGGCGCCAATGATGTATCTTTCTTAGGGGACCAAACTGCTTTTGAATGCGTTTACCCACTCCCTGAGAAGGTAGAAGCCGTTCAGAGCTTCCACATGCCCTTGACCATCAAAACACTTCAAGAACTCTTGGTCATGATCAACTATTATCACCGGTTACTGCAAGTCATCACCACCACTCCTACCTTTTTCTATGACTCTCTCAATGGCAGGACAAAATACCTGAAATAAAGTCCCCTTCAAGAAACAGCCTTTTAAAATGTAAAGAATACCCGTCAACCGCTGCAGCTATCGCTTTTCACATGCCACATGGCCCTCTCCTCTCTACTAATGCCAGCAAGATCATTATTGGTGCAATGCTCGAGCGGGTGGTTAGCGGTTTTCCCTGCTCATTGGCCTTCTGCAGTAGAAAAATATCCAAGCCGGAATTCAGCTCTTGTACTGTCAACCTGGAATTGCTGGCAGTATATTTGGCTATCCATCACTTTCGGCACTTCTTAGAAGGTATGCCCTTCATCATTTGCAAGGAGCATATACTTCCAGAGCATGCCTTTGCTCAACCGTCTAAGGCCTGGACTGCCCGTTAACACTGACACCTCTCCTTTGTGGATGAATGCAACTGCACCCTTCAACAACTTCCTATGGAAATGAATCTTCCTGCAAATACCCTGTCAATAAACATATTTTTCTCCCTTCACCATGGATTGAATTACAACGTCTCAGCAGAACCTATAGGGAAATATCCAGAGTAGCAAGCACGCATGACACCCTGTTTGATTTCATCCATGGCCTCTCACATTCCTCGCACCAATCTACTACACAGCCACTTAGGCTGAATTTCATTTGACACTGCATTATTAAGAATGCTAAGGAGTGATTCCATGCCTGTACTTCATGCCAAGATTTAAAGAAGCATTGACACAGAGCTGTAGGAGTGGGCCCCTCAGCACTGTTTTGCCTGCATTCACGTCGACTTAGTAGTTCCCTACACACATCACAAGGACACTGTTACCTGTTTACCATCACTAAACACTCGACTCATTGGCCTGAAGCCATCTCCTTACCTTCACTTCACGTACATTCGTCTTACTCTCAGGGTGGATAGCGGGATGTGGTATCCATGAGGAAAATTATTCTGACAAGAGTATCCCTTTCACCTCTGAATTATGTATATCATTAGCAAATCTCCTGAGCATCACCCCAAATCAGAAAACATCCTACAACCCTATTGCCAACGGAATGGTTGATAGTTTTCATCGCACCCTCAAAGGAGCTTTGATTTCCAGATGCAATGGCTCCAACTGTTTTATTCAGCTTACATGGGTCCCCCTGCGAATAAGAACCACTCCTAAAGATACCCTGGATTTCATGGCAGCTAGAAAATTTGTATGATGACCCGTTGGTCGTCCCGGCTGATTCTTTTTTTTCTGTCTGCATCAGCTTCCGACAATCTCTAGCGTCCTCCAAATGTTGTGAGAAAATTTACTCCATGCCACCAGACTTACGAGCCCCCAGCAAAGCAACATACCGACTGATTGACACACAGCAACACACATTTTCCAGGGCAACGACACTAGGAAGACACCACTAATGCCACCTTACATGGGCACTTTCCTCGTGATATTAATCAAGATTCTTGGCAAAAGAGACTGAGTCTCCATCAATTTCCCACACCCCGCATATAACCTGCATGAAGACCCGCCTACAGATTGCCTCTTTGGAGCAGGGCATCCTTTTCTGGGGAAGGGGGGCTTAGAGCCATGTACTACACGTGTTTCATACACGCTAGTGTACTGCCATGATATTTCTTTCTTTGTTATTGCTCGGTGTCTCCCTCATTGATTAACGAAATCTGTTTAAGATCGTTTCTCAAGTATTCTACTGTTTAAATTTTGTCTTTCTTACTCTCAACTATCTATATATAAGCTTGTTTTCATTTTGAATAAACTAAGTCGCATTCACCTCACCTCTCTCTTAGAACCTACCAGTTACGTTACCACAGACTAATAAATGTTAGTGAGTCAGTAGGGAAGATTAAGGATTAGAATCGTATAATATTTGAATTAGTAATTAAAAACTAACTATTAACAGCTACCAATTAACAGTTAACACTTAACAATTAACAATTAACAAAATTCCCCAAAGTGGAACAGCAAACCCTTAACGACAGAGAGTCAGATAACTAAATAACTAAACATACCTAAAACACTATATATATATATATATATATATATTTTTATATATATATATATATATATATATATATATATATATATATATATATATGTATATATATATATATATATATATATATATATATATATATATATATATATATATATACATATATATATATATATATATATATATATATATATATATATATATATATATATATATATATATATATATATATATATATATATATATACATATATTTATATATATATATATATATATATATATATATATATATATATATATATATATATATATATATATATATAAAGTTTTAGGTATGTTTAGTTATTTAGTTATCTGACTCTCTGTCGTTAAGGGTTTGCTGTTCCACTTTGGGGAATTTTGTTAATTGTTAATTGTTAAGTGTTAACTGTTAATTGGTAGCTGTTAATAGTTAGTTTTTAATTACTAATTCAAATTGTTAGGTTGTCACAAGGTTGACTGTTCAAAAAAGTTTTTTTAATAAATATTGTTAAGTTTTACCAAGTGTTTCCGTTGCCTCGGACTAATTTTTCTACTGGGTATTTTTGTAAACGCTTATCTCTCTTATCGAGCAATAAAAACTTGCACCACAGCCTGACAAGGGTCGTAACATAATTGGCGACCGTGAAAGGATAGAGAACTCAGGGTATCTGGTATTTTGGTCAGTGGAGCGATACTCTGGTGGTCTCTTCAATATCTATTTTTTTTTTTTTTTTTTTTTTTTGGTTTTAGTGTTGCCTTTCTCCCCTGATTCGAATTTTTGGGGTCTGTTGATTGCCTTGATTATTTGCCCTTACTAGGTAAGAAACAATTAGTTGAGTGTGCTAAGTGGTTGTGTGTTCCGCTGAAGACGACAGACACTAGAGCAGAGATATTCGTAGTAGTTAGGAATAAAATAAAACATGAGTTAGATTAAGCTGAGCTTTCAGAAAGTGAGAGGGAGGTAATTGGTGATAGTGAGGAGAATTTGAGTGAGGGTTTAGAAGAGGACAAAGTAAGCATGAGGGCTGGTCTAACTCTGTTTGAGGATCCTCCTGAAGTAGGTACCATTTACGAGGGGCCAGCAAATTTTCCTCAGGGTCCGGGTAATATGTCTTCTAATCCGTTCTTGACCCACTCTGATTCTGTACACTTCAAATCTCTGGCCCCTGTTAATGCGTTCGGTGACTCCAAGGAGGAGAAGGAATGCAACCTTATTTGCAAACACATAGAGTTGTGAAAAAATGGAGTTTCAGGAGAACGAGCGGGTAAGATGTCATGAGTTGGGATGGTGAAACTAAATATAGAGATGTCTAGGTTGCAGGGGGCCAATTTGATAAGTTCCCCTAAAAATACCTCCCAAGATCAGTTTAATATAGGTGCTGCACAAAAATTGGTGCCAGTGTTTAACGAAAAGGATGTCCCTGAGTTCTTCAAGGCATTTGAGTGTGTGGCCTCCTAATTGTCTTGGCCCTCAGAAATGTGGACTATATTAATACAGAGTAGGTTAGTGGGCAAGGCATTGTGGGTGTATAATGATTTGGAGGAGGGAGTAGCTTGGGATTAACAGAAGCTAAAAGCCTCAATTTTAAAGTCTTACTACTTGGTCCCTGAGGCCTACCACCTCCGGTTGCGCAACTATGTGAAACATCCTGCTCAGTGTTTCAGGGAGTTTGCGCGCGTCAAGGAGGAACAGTTCGATGACTGGCTGAAAAGTCGTCAGATAGTCACCTTTGCTGCATTACGTGAACTGTTGCACCTTGAGGAGTTAAAGAAGGCCTAGAGCAGGGAGTTGAGAGTTTACCTGGAGGAGGTAAAAAGTGTGAAGTTTAGTAATGCCGCTCAGTTAGCGGATGAATTTGTATTGACTCATCGTTCAGGTAGCAGTAGTTTTTCATATAAGACTATAAATAATCAAACATCTTGCTCCCCTAATAGTAGTAGGAGAGGGGAAACCTCCTCGTCGACTCCCGATATTCCTAAGAACGGTAATATTAATTCTAATTCTTTTTCAGGTGATAGAGATGTGGGTAGAGTCCAAGGAGGTCCTCCTCCCCCTAAGGTTCTTACTAATAGAGATTTCCCAGGTGGGGGAAATAACTATATAATAAAAATGGAAGCTTTGGCCGTTAGGGAAGCTGTTTCTGGTGCAAGAAGCCCGAGCATTTCCAAAACCAGTGTAATGCTTGTAGGATGTACCCACAGCACAATAATCAAAGTCCTGTTGCTTTGGTTAATGATAAGTCAGAGGTTAGTAGCAGTAGTCCTGTAGACAGACCTTTAGTAGATAGTAGTTTTGTGAATAATAATAAGCCTAATGCTCCTAATCCCCATTCGTTACTCAAGTACGACAAATATGTGTAGCCTGGAAAGTTAATTTTTGACTCTCGTGTTGTCCAGGTGAAGTTTTTTAGGGACACTGGTTCTACCAGGTCATTAGTCATGAAGAAGGCTCTGAATGGTTTTGAGAAATTTACTGGAAATTTTGTATTGTTGGGAGGTTTTTCGGGTTCAGCTGTGTCTGCTCTTTTGGTTAATGTCCTCGTGTCTTTTCCAAGATATGATTGAGTCACTGAGTTGGCTGTGGTGGATAGTCTACCTATCCCGGGTATTGGTGGTATACTGGGAAATGATATGCTGGATAGTAAAGGATGCGACCTGTTCCCTATATTATCAGTAAATGTTAGTCCCATGGCTGTAATGACTCGGTTCACAGCAAAAGCTGCTAATTTACTTGATGTGGAGAGCGATGATGACTTAATGTTAAGTGGTGTATAGTTAGATGTTTTAAGGCCCGGGCCAATGGAGAATATGTTAAGATGTAGTTAATATGAAACTTGATTGGGAAAAAACAGCTTTTATTAAAGATCTAAAATTGAATTTAATTTTGATTTGGGTGATGTTGAGGATCTGACCAAACCTAATTTTGGAGTTGTAAAAGGCTTATTGTATAGGTTTACTCGTCCCGTATCTGATAATTTAAATGAAACTGGTCGGGTGGATCATATTGTGGTACCTTCTCAATTCAGAAATTCTGATTTGGAGTTAGCTCATACTAATTTTTTTTTTCGGGTCATTTGGGTGTGTTAAAAACTTTTCATAGCCTGGTTAGTTATTTTTGGTGGCCTGGAATTAAATTGAGTGTAAAGCAGTTTATCAGAGAGTGTGAGACTTGTTAGGTTATGGGTAAACCAAATCAAGGGATCCCTAAAGCCCCGTTGTATCCCATACCTGCTATAGTTGATCCATTTTCTCATTTAGTATTTGATGTGGTAGGTCCCCTACCCAAAAATAAAACAGGTTATGTATATTTACTAACTATCATAAATAAAGCGTCCCACTCTCCTGAAGCTATACCTATGAGGCGTATTACATCCAAAGTTGTCTTTGAAAAATTAATGGATTTTTTTTCTAGGTATGGTCTCCCTCGTGTAATTCAGACCGACTGCGGGACGAATTTCATGAGTAAAGTATTTAGGGGTAAGTGTTCTGAACTGGCCACTCAGCACGTTACCAGCGTACCTTATCACCCGGAGTGTCAAGGAGTGGTGGAAAGGTTCCACCAAACCCTCAATTCTGTCTTGAAGAAACATTGTTATGATCATGATAGTGATTGAGAAAAAGCCCTCCCTTTTGCTCTCTTTGCTATCAGGAATCGCCCTAACTCTTCCACTAGTGTAGCTCCTTTCGAGTTTGTATTTTGGCACAAGGTTCGTAGACCATTGGAAATTGTTTTTGAAATGCTCAAATCCAGCCGGAAGGAGGAAATAAATGTTAAAAGGTTTGTGGAAGACTTGAAGGGAAGAATGATTAGTAACTGGAAATTTCCCAGGGAAAATTTGGAACGGTCTCAGTCACTAATGAAGAATAACTTTGACAAAAAGGTAAAGGTACATTCATTTGAACCTCGGGAGTTGGGTTTTGTGCTGAGTATGGACCCGGCTAGTTTTCTCAAACCAAGATATAAGGGCCCATTGAGGGTATTGAGGAAACTGTTATAGGTTAACTATGAAATTGATGCTCCTGGTTCAAAAATTAATTGTAGAATATTTCATGTTAATTGTTTGAAACCTTATATTGGTAAGCAAGGTGATCCATTAGCGATAGTGTCCGAGCCTGTGTCTGTAGTATTGGATGTGCCTCCCGAGGACTCTGACGAGTTGGGGTGTCAGTTTCCTTCTGATGCATTGTGTGAGAATATGCAAAATTTGGAGATGTTAAAAAACGGATTTTGAGCGAAGTGAAAAATCTATTTTTGGGTGAGATAGCCATGTCGTCCTGATAGAAGTTCCTATAGGGTAGCTTCCTTGGGTATATTTGACTACGGTGATGTTCCCAGAGAATTTACCTTAAGGTATCCAGAATTCTAACTCCTGGAGTAAATATCCCTAAATAAATTTAACCAGGGATATCGCATAATATCAGAGGACGTATTCTTGACACGCCACATAGTAATCTACACCCCGAACAGAATTAACACTTCGAGGGGTCAAAGTGGCAAGAAAATTAAAA
The DNA here is from genome assembly GCF_036898095.1 of Palaemon carinicauda. NCBI lineage: Eukaryota > Metazoa > Arthropoda > Malacostraca > Decapoda > Palaemonidae > Palaemon > Palaemon carinicauda. The sequence goes on along the minus strand of NC_090744.1, from coordinate 78,265,226 downwards.
ACGAGAATGAAAGGAGAGTCGCTAACAAGGCACCTCTCCTATCTCGCTTCGAGTGTGTACATAGCGCCGTCTGTATTCCTTGTAGCCATACACGAGGTGCTAGAGATACTATATATTGGGAGGGGTCCTATAGCCTTTTTTTAAGAAAAAGGAAGGGCGAGTCCATCAGGACGACATGGCTAACTCACCCAAAAATAGATTTTTCGCTTCGCTCAAAATCCGTTTTTTGGGCTCAGGCTATGTCGTCCTGATGGAAGTATACCAGAGCATTACTGTATCTGTGGATTCTCAAAACGTGCCGTACTCTCAAGAAGGTATTTCCCTGTCAGCCTAGACCTAGAGACCTAAGATGTTACCGTCATACATCGTTTCATCTAAACATAGACTATGTTAGTGCTTCCTGCCTCCTACAGGGAAGAGTCATACTAAACTCTGGAAAAAGTCTCGGGAAGTACATATACCTATTTATGAATAACAGACAAGCCAATATAGTGGTCTCACCCTATATTATGTAAAGCAAAGTTTGTAAAAGAACCGCTTGCGTCAATATGAAATACCGACAAGCTCTCCGGTGTGCAGTTCTATTACTGGATTGCACAAAGGTTTATATCCAAATAGGAAGAAATTTGTATATCCGCCACCGACCCTATAGGGCATGAAGTCCTCCCTACTAGGGGAAAGCATAAACCAATAAAAGTTTGCTTGCACTAAGGAACAATCTTTTAGGATTATTCATGTTAAAATTATACATAGTTTAAGTAATGCTAAACCATTTTCTAGTAAAATGACACAGGCGAATGAGATGCAAGGTTCACAAGAACTAGTTTATTGACAATCAATAAAAAATAAAAAAAGGTTAATCAGCAATCATACAAGTATAAGAAGTGGATAACCAACAAATAAGCATAAGGATCATAGTAAGCAGAAAAATTGTTTCATCTGAAAGGAAAGAACATAAGCGCCACTTTTTAATATTGAGATATTAAAATCTTAAAAGTCTGTCTTACTCTTCAATCACACTGGCGTTGGAAACGCCCGGCACACGTGTCTGCACTTATGCTTGGTTCACCTTTGTTTATGGAACAGTCAACGAGGACACCTTAGTGACCTAACACTTAGTCTGTAGAACAGTCCGTGACTCAACACCCACCCTAGAATTAATCGTCCCAATTAATTTCACTGTTCCTCGCAGAGTTAAACAGTAGGTTTGACGACACTACCCACTGCTACCACAGACCTCTTCAGTTGCTCCACTTGCTTCGCATAGTGTCTAAAGAATACTCTGAAAGACTTCCAGCCAGTGTATGAGCGAAGATGTTCGAAATCCATGTTATTAAAGAATTTTATGGACGAGGCAACTTTCCTCGGATCGTGACTTGCAGGTGTACTATCTGGATCTGCTCTGCGAATAAAATAGGTGATTTTCGCCCTTAGTTGTTTCAGATATAAATTTGAACCTGATGTTTCTCCCCTAAACAGCTGACCTCCTCCAAAGTCAGAAGTTCTACAAAGATAGACCTTTAGGCATTCCACTGGACATAGAGATGCATCTTCTTTCAGAGGGCGGATTCTCCAGGGTCCCCACCTGTTAGTGGGTAGCTCGTTCTTGGCAAGAAACGTTGGGTCTGGGAAAAGGTTTAGTTCTCCCCCATCTAAGAACTGAACACGACCTTCCTCTCTCGAGAGGGCTACTATTTCACTAACTCTAGCCCCCGAAGCGAGTTCAAACAGAAATATAACTTTTTGGGTCAAATCCTTTAAAGCACACTCCTCATTGTTCATCAGCGAAGCAAAATGAAGAAACTTATCCAGAGACCATGAAATGGGTTTCGGAGGTGCTGATGGTCTGAGCCTAGCACAGGCCTTCGGAATTTTGTTAAAAATGTTGTTAGAGAGGTCGACCTGGGAGGCATATAGAATAGGTCTTGTCAAGGCGGACTTACACGTTGATATTGTGTTGGTTGCTAAGCCTTGACCATGGAGGTGGATGAAGAATGATAAGCAGAAGTCCGTCGAGATCTTTTGTAGATTCTTTGCCTTGACAAAGGACACCCACTTCCTCCATGATGACTCATGTTGTCTTCTGGTGGATTTGGACTTATATTCCTCTAAAAAGTCTATACTGTCTCTTGATATCCCAAAATGCTTTCTCACTGCTAGGGAGAGAAAATCAGGAGCTGCAGGTTTCGAGTTTTCTGTTATGAAGCGCAGACAGTCGACTTCTGAACTCGCTGAGTCAAAACTGGATCCGGTAGCGGTAGAAACTTCAGCTGTAGTTCTAATGCCAGAGGGAACCATACGCTGTTCGGCCACTTGTGAGCCACTACTGCCGCTTTTCCTTTGAAAGATCTCAGTTTGTCAAGGACCCTCAATAGAAGGTTGTGAGGAGGGAACTGGTAAATCCTGGACCATCTGTTCCAGTCGAGGGACATAGTGTCCACTGCTTCCGCTAGGGGATCCTTGTATGGGGACACGTAGAGAGGTAACTTCTTGTTGTCTTTCGTCGCAAAGCGGTCTATCTGCAGTTCTGGGACTTGACTCAAGATGAAAGAGAATGATCCTGCGTCTAGGGACCATTCTGACTCTATCGGTGTGAGCCTGGATAGAGCGTCCGCCATCACATTGCGGACTCCTTGAAGGTGAACTGCTGACAAGTGCCATCTCTTCTTCTCCGCTAGCCGGAAGATGGCCAACATCACTTGGTTGATTTGAGGTGACCTCGATCCTTGTCGATTCAGGCATCTCACTATCACCTCGCTGTCTAGTACCAGTCTTATGTGGATCCAGTGGCGTGGGGAGACTTTCTTCAATGTGAGAAGTACTGGCATGGCTTCCAGAAAGTTTATGTGAAATATCTTGAATAGGCTGGACCAGGTTCCTTGGGCCTTCTTCCGGTGAGAATGACCTCCCCCTCCTTCCTTCAAGGCGTCTGTATGAATAGTCATAGAGGGGGGAGGTGGCTGGAGAAGCGCCGATTTCTTCAGTTGTTTGACTTAGGACCACGGCTTGAGAAGCTTTCGCAGACGAGTCGGTACTGGTCTTATCAGATCTCTTCCCGCGTTTGATGCATATCTTCTCCAAACTCCGGTTGCATCATTTAGCTGTGCTCTTAGCACTGGGTCTGTTACTGAGGCAAACTGGAGAGAGCCCAGCACTCTCCTGTTCACGTCTTGATATCCTTTTGGAATCCAGAAGTCTCTTGACAGAACCTGCTATTTCTTTCCTCTTCTTTACAGGGATGGAAAGTTGGTGTGACAGTAAGTCCCAGTGGATTCCCAGCCACTGAAACTTTTGAGATGGAGAAAGCCGAGACTTTTTTCTGTTGATCTTGAAACCTAGATGTTCCAGGAGCTGAATCACCTGTTGGGAAGCTCGCATGCACTCTGTCTTGGATACTGCCCACACCAGCCAGTCGTCCATGTAGGCCACTACTTGGATTCCCTTTAGGCGTAATTGTTTGAGAGCTGCGTTCGCCAGCTTCGTGAAGATCCTTGGGGCTATGTTTAGCCCGAATTGCATGGCTCTGAAGGCGTAGAGTCTTCGTTGTAGCTTGAATCCTAGGTAGGAGGAGAGTTGACGATTGATTGGAATGTGCCAATAAGCGTCTGACAAGTCTATGGAGACGGTAAATGCCCGCTTGGGTAGTAAGGTCCTTATGTGTTGCAGTGTTAGCATCTTGAACTTAGAGTTCACTATGAACTTGTTGAGTGGTGACAAGTCCAGAATGACTCTGAGTTTTTCTGAGTCCTTCTTTGGAACACAAAACAGCCTTCCTTAGAACTTGATGGACTTTACCCTTCGGATTACTCTTTTCTCCAAGAGTTCTCGAATGTATTCTTCCAGAACGGGGGTAGAGTGTTGGAAGAATTGTGGGAACGGAGGTGGAGTGCTGTGCCAGCTCCAACCCAGTCCATTCGTGATTAGGCTGTGGGCCCAGGGATCGAAGGTCCAACGATCCCGAAAAAGATGAAGTCTCCCTCCTACCGGAAGTATTTCACTTCTGCTGCTGTTGGCCTTGCCTCCTTGACCGCGTCCTCCCCTGAACCCCCTTCCCCTTGAGGGGCGTCTAGATGAACCTCTGGCTGATCCTCTATCTCTTGCTCGAAAGGTAGTAGACTGCCCTTCGAATGCTGGGTTAAATGCCGGAGACTGTGTTGTCACGGCTTTGGGTACCCACTGGTATGTGGTCGGGGTTTGTGCCATCATCTAGGGCACTGCGGTCAAAGGAAGTTGCTGCTGTTGCTGTCTGTACGGTTTGGCTGGCCGAGAGGGTAGCCTAGGCTTCTTAGTCTTCCTCTTTGGTTGGGGACCCTCATCCAGGGAAGACTTTCTTTTAAGAGATAGGCCACACTTCTGGAGAAGGTTTCTGTTTTCTGCGGCGGCCTTATCCACTAGCTCTTTGACAGCTTCACTAGGGAAGAGGTCTTTACCCCAAAAGCAGGAGGAGATAAATTTCCTTGGTTCGTGCCCCACCGCATCCGAGGCGAACACGAACTCCCTACAAGGTCTCCTAGCTTTGACGAAGCTGCAAAGGTCCTTCGTCACTGTGGCCAGATGTGTTTTGGCCACTACCATAAACATCTCTTGAGCCTTGGGGTCACTTGCCATCGTCTCTAGAGTCATTTGCAGAGACATTGAGGCGGCAAGTCTTTCTTTTGTCTCTTGCTCCCTACGCAAGAGAAAATCAGACAGCTTCCGGAGGTCTTCGTCGAACTGACGTCCGGCAATATCGGCCTCCAACCTTCCCGACTGAGAAGGTAAGATGGACGTCCTTCCAGTCTTTCTGGTCCATGGGTAAGGCCAAGGACAAAGGTTTACACTCCTCCAAGGAGGGACATGGTTTACCTGCCTCGACCGCTTTCAGAACAGCCTTAAACCCCTTTTCCATAAAGGGGAAGGCTCTAGTAGGAGAGGCCACAAAGGAAGGATGCTTCTTACTCAAAGCAGGAACCTTTGAGTTTGTGAAGCACCTCTCCTTCAGTGAGCTTGACAGTAAAGCCTGTGCTTTAGTGTGGTCAAAAACTATGATCTCCTCCGGCTCCGTCTCTTCCTTTTAGGCTGGCTCCTTCCTAAGACGGACATAGGAGTCCGGGTACGACTCCTTGCTGGGCCAGAACTCCACCTCCTCGAGGGGGACTGAGCCCAATCTCTCCGAGATGACGATCTTTCCCGTCGCCATATGCATGTGCTCGGCATACCTCCAAGTATTGGCATCCAAGCACAAGGGAAGGTCCTTCACGTTGAGCTTCTTCTGTGGTCCACATGAAGCTGCAAGTCTTCGCATCTCCAACTTCATTGCAGCTGCCTTCTCATTATTTTCTTTCTGCATCTGCTGGATTATTCCAACGATGGAAGAAAGAGTCCTTCCCAGATCCTCTGGGATAGCACACGATGTTGAGGGAACAGGTTCAGGGGCCTGAACCAGAGTAGCCGACTCCTCATCGAATTCTTCCTCTTCATTGTCCGGAGCCTGGGTCAGCTCCTTTTCTTGGTCTTCTGCCAGAAGGTCTTTTTCGGTGTACTCGGACACCTCAGACATCCTATCGACCAGTTGGATGTCTTGTAGGGCGTCCGAGACTTCAGAATCCACCGGAATCTGAACCAGAGGTATCTCTGCTTGAGGCTGGGGAATCACTGCATCCGCTGATGCCTTGGGGAAAAGGCAAGCCCTCATCATCTCGCTTGGAAGATAGGGGCCAGAAGTATTCTTCTGGAAGCCCCTCACCCCGGTTCGAACCATTTCCTTCGCTGCGTCCCCTGACTCCGCCGACTTAGGGGCGTCAAACGCCTTGGTAATCAGGTTAGTGCAAATTGTACATACCTGCGGGTCCAAATACCGGAGATAACCTTTGGAGACTGCGCATGCTGCGTGCCTCCTGCACAAATCATGTCCGCAGAAGTTCTTGCTGTGGACGTTGCAGAATAAACTCCCACACTTCGGATGGTCCTCCTATAAAGAGAAGAAATTCCATAAGTATTAAGTGAAAAACGTATCACTGGATAACTAATGTTAAAGTATATATAGCTTAAAGTAACTAAGGTAGAAAGGAAAGAAGGAAAGACACACACTTGTATTTCCTGCCCAGTCAATTGCTGTAACCTTCCAGATAATAAAATTTTTATGGTTATTGTTATTCTAGAATAACCATTAAGGTATTTCCAAAGGAAAAAATAGCTCACACCAATATAAGTAATTTTAATATACTGGATAGTTAATAAAGAAAGAACTCACTTTCTTTATCTGTACGGTTTCACAAAAGGCTGTACAAGACAACACAGGAATGTTGGAAAAAACTTAGTGTTATAATATATTCTATACTATAGTTTTCTCCATGCAGTATATCCTATACTATAGTTTTCTCCATGCAGTATATCCTATACTGTAAAATTACTGGCTACCGTATGTGCCGGCCGGCACGTACATTAAATTAGTTCCAAAGTATACTACCTTTAGACTATTGGGTGGAAGAACGCTGGTTCAAATGTGTGTGCCGGCAACTATAAATGTTAGTACCCGGCTGCCGGCCGCCAATCGTAGCGGCCGGCAGATCTTATGGTGTGCTTCTGTTGTCATCCGGCAATGGTATGCTACCTATGCCGGCCGGCAGTAGAAAAGAACCAGAGAACTTCCACCTGCCCGGCTACTGGCCACTCAGGCCGGCAGTCGGGCTAGGGTACAAACACTAGAAGAGATACAGAATGGATGCAAGAATATAAGACGGCACTGTCTTACAGCCCGGCATCCAGAAAAAGTGAACATAAAGAAGGGGAGAATTTAAATTCAGGCTTCCTTCTATCCAATGCCGCCTGGCTCTACAGACAGACATGGATGTGAGACCAAGGGAGGTCTGGGGAACACTCTACAGAAGTTAGGCCTTTGCCTGCCGGCACGAACTTGCCGGCCGGCAAGGGACTGAGTCAGCTTCACATCTTAACCTATACTAGGTACAGATGTAGAACAACGGCCAAGAGATGTAATGGCTAGGCCATTACTAAGGAAAGGGGGGAAGGGGGGAAGAGGGTCCTACAAACTCTGCTTTAGTAACAGATCACCCCGCAGCCAAGAAAGCTCATCCTAGCCTAGGGAGAATCATGGGAGGGAGGTCGGCAATACTTGCCATCTCCCCCAGTACTAAAACAAGGTTTGGTGTTGTTATTCACAAGGGAAAGAAGAATCTTATCCTCCAAACCGAGAATAACAACACTGGACTAGTCTGCTAGATCACTAGAAGAAGGGATCATCTCGTAGAGAAACCTTCTGAAGTGGTCTAGGGAGGCTAAGCCTCCTGTGTCCGCCCTAGGCCTAGCAAAGGAATCTCATTCTCTATGCTAGAAAGAAACAAACCCAGACTAAATACTCTGATGTCCTGCCCCCTCCTGAAGCCAGATTCTCTGGAGACATTAAAGAACAGAAACACCCTAATATAGTTATATCTAAATATTTATTCAGATAAACCACTAGAGTTCAGCCTAAGGCTCAAACAGAGGGAAAGGGGATTGCGCTTATTCTCCGAGGAGAAAAGAGCAACCGGGGAGTGTGCGAAAGTATACTAAGGCTACATAGGCAACTAGCCTAGGCGCGAAAAGAATCGATTACCTAAATCACCGAAACTTTCTCGTATACGATCTTGGAAGAAATATCAACAATATCTTATATGTATAAAACTGCCTAAAGCTTCAATAAATTTTAAAACACTCGGAAATCTTAATATCATGCATGAAAGTACTAGGGCCAATTGTCTAGGCTACGAAGACTAGCATGGGCTAGGATTGGTAATTCACTCGCCGAAACAGCAATACTAATAACATCATATAAAGAATTCCTATATAAAGCTAAATAGATAAAATTAATAAAGCATAAGGGCTGGGAACGTTGCTCTGGCTAACTAAATGACTCATGCATAGCGAGCGACAGCGTCCAGGATGCCTCCAGTTGGCAACAGCTCTTGTAACGAAAATATCGCTATCGAATTATCTTAAAAACACCAAGAGCTTACATTTATACATAATAAAGATAATACTCAACTTTCCAGAGGCAGAAGAGTCTGGAGAAAGCATCATAAGGTTGAAATAATCCAAGATTTACGAGTAAACACAGGGAAAACATCGAGTTGTTGAGATACGCAAAAAGAAATACAGATGGCGCCGTCGGCGGCACTATGTACGCACTCGAAGCGAGATAGGAGAAGTGCCTTGTTAGCGGCTCTCCTTTCATTCTCGTTTTTCGTTTTCTTGCCACTTTGACCCCTCGAAGAGTTAATTCTGTTCGGGGTGTAGATTGCTATGTGGCGTGTCAAGAATACGTCCTCTGATATTATGCGATATCCCTGGTTAAATTTATTTAGGGATATTTGCTCCAGGAGTTAGAATTCTGGATACCTTAAGGTAAATTCTCTGGGAATATCACCCTAGTCAAATATACCCAAGGAAGATACCCTATAGGAACTTCCATCAGGACGACATGGCCTGAGCCCAGAAAGTACTTTAGATCCTTTAGATGTTAACAAATAGGAGGATGTACCTAATTTAATTTATTAATTTTCAGATCTTTTTCAGGTTGCTTCAGGTAGGACAGATATTTTAAGTCATGACGTTGATGTAGGTGATGCTTCCTCTGTGAAGCAGAGTCCTTACCGGCTGAACCCAGTAAAATGGGATTTGGTCAGTAAGGAGATAGAGTATATGTTGAAACATAACCTTATTCACCATCTGTAAGTCCCTTGAGTTCTCCTATTGTATTAGTAAAGAAAGCAGATGGTAAGTTCCACATGTGTGTGGACTACTGTAAAGTGAACACCAACACGAAAAATAATTCTATTCCTCTCCCTCGTATTGATGATTGTCTGGATTGGATGGGTTTTGCTAAATTTATTACTAAGCAGGATCTTTTAAAGTGTTATTTTCAGGTTCTATTGTCCGACTGAGCTCGTGAAATATCTGTATTTGTCACTCTGTTAGGCCTATAAAAGTGTAAGGTTATGCCTTTTGGAATGAAAAATGCTGTATGTAATTTTCAAAGGTTCATGAATAGCGTCATTTGTGGTTTAGAAGGAGTGGAAATTTATATTGATGACTTGGTAGTATAGAGTAATG
>NC_090744.1:78246133-78251133 GCF_036898095.1 Palaemon carinicauda | reverse complement strand
CGTTCAATCCCAGGTATGAGGTAGAAATTTATTTCTATTTGAACACGATGTTGTGTTGATATTAATCCATATTGACTCATTAGGGGTAATTTGAATGAATTACTACCAATTGTGTCACGTGGTGGCCCGGGAAATTGGGTAAAACTCGCTGGTAAGAGACTGATGTCTCGCCAGGTAAATCCTCGGACAGCTGGTAGCGGTCAGGTTCCAATTTCTTTTATGGGCTCTCGTGATATGGTTGGTTTCGACCTGGCCTTTCATTAGAAGGGGCTAGCGTTCGATCCCAGGTATGAGGTAGAAATTTATTTCTATTTGAACACGATGTTGTGTTGATATTAATCCATATTGACTCATTAGGGGTGATTTGAATGAATTACTACCAATTGTGTCACGTGGTGGCCCGGGAAATTGGGTAAAACTCGCTGGTAAGAGACTGATGTCTCGCCAGGTAAATCCTCGGACAGCTGGTAGTGGTCAGGTTCCAATTTCTTTTATGGGCTCTTGTGACATGGTTGGTTTCGACCTGGCTTTTCATTAGAAGGGCTAGCGTTCAATCCCAGGTATGAGGTAGAAATTTATTTCTATTTGAACACGATGTTGTGTTGATATTAATCCATATTGACTCATTAGGGGTAATTTGAATGAATTACTACCAATTGTGTCACGTGGTGGCCCGGGAAATTGGGTAAAACTCGCTGGTAAGAGACTGATGTCTCGCCAGGTAAATCCTCGGACAGCTGGTAGCGGTCAGGTTCCAATTTCTTTTATGGGCTCTCGTGACATGGTTGGTTTCGACCTGGCCTTTCATTAGAAGGGGCTAGCGTTCGATCCCAGGTATGAGATAGAAATTTATTTCTATTTGAACACGATGTTGTGTTGATATTAATCCATATTGACTCATTAGGGGTAATTTGAATGAATTACTACCAATTGTGTCACGTGGTGGCCCGGGAAATTGGGTAAAACTCGCTGGTAAGAGACTGATTTCTCGCCAGGTAAATCCTCGGACAGCTGGTAGCGGTCAGGTTCCAATTTCTTTTATGGGCTCTCGTGACATGGTTGGTTTCGACCTGGCCTTTCATTAGAAGGGGCTAGCGTTCGATCCCAGGTAGGAGGTAGAAATTTATATATATATATATATATATATATATATATATATATATATATATATATATATATATATATATATATATATATATATATGTCTCCACAAGCTTCAAAGTTCCCGCAACTGCCTCTATCAAGGATGTGTATATACACAAAATGAACTATGTACGATTGTGTGACACACGGTTGGTACAATATATATATATATATATATATATATATATATATATATATATATATATATATATATATATATATATATATATATATATATATATATATATATATATATATATATATATATATATATATATATATATATATATATATTGTACCAACCATGTGACACACAATCGAACATAGTTAATTTTGTGTATATACTAAGCTTGTATATTCGCTCTTCCCTCACACTAAAAAGAACCAGAATAAACATGACTGCTTTTCTCCTCTGTAACAGTGTCTGTTTTTGGACATGAAATTTCTTGTTGCTTAGAGCTTTTGCATATAAAGGAGAGTGTTCTATGATAAATTTGCTCAGTTGCTTTCATACTGTCTTTGAGTCACAACCTTCTCTCGGCCCGTCACATTGGTGACTGCGGAATTTGACTCGCTCCCACCGCTTTCCACCCACCCCTGCCCCTCGCCTCTCCATCGTTGGTACTATGGCGGACTCTACGGAAGTTGGCGCTGCGGCTGCCCCATTGAAACTTTCATCGTTCGCCAGAGGGGTGCATTTGCTTAGTTTGACCGCGCAAAAGTCCAGTTTCGCAACAAGGGCGTGACTCGCTCAACTACCAAAGCAGATTGTGTTCTCGCGGCGATACCCGAGGACACCTTCCCGGAAGTATCCGACTAGCTATGTGAACAAGGAGACAACTCAATAGCGTATGACGACCTCAAATCATACCTTCTGCAGCAGTACTTGTCGCCACCAGCCGCCCGTATAGCAAAGCTTTTTCAGCTCACGCAACAACCGTTGGGGGACCAAAGGGCTTCGCTTGCCCTCAGGAAAATGACCAGTATCACTTGCGTGCAACCTGCCGCAGACGGCTCTCCTCTTGAGGTGAACCTACTTCATGCCCTTTGGATATGCCGTTTACCCGGACCTATACGCGCTGCCATACCCGATGTCCATAGTTTACCCATAAAGGACTTGATGACCAAAGCCGACGCCCTTATAGACAGCCACTTCGAGACCTCCATCAACGTCTCCACCCCTTACGAAGAGGATGCCTATTCAACGTCAACCGAAGATGACGTGAATGCCGTAGGACGTACACATCTACCCCGTGACGCGCCGAAGCGCGATAAAGGCACTGACCACCCACCAATCGCTCTCGCCCCAACCAACGACTTCTACAGCCACTTACTAACTCCCATCCGCCGCAGATTTGCTACTACCACTTCAGATTCGGGGCAACCGCGAAGAAATGTGCCAAGGATTGTCAGTGGCCAAAAAACGTGTAAGTAGGCTATCGCTCTTGACAGTGGCCTCCCGTGTTTCTAATCTTTTCTTTTTACATGACGCAGGAACGGGCGTGCTTCTCGTTCTCTTTTGCCAAGGGAACTCTTAAGGACACGACGTAATCTTTCTAAATCTGTTGAAGTCCCCTTGGTAGCTGCTAACGGATCTGCGTTACCCACCTACGGTTACGAGAACCTCACATTATCATTCGGAAACGGTAAATCTAATTGGAAGTTTCTCGTTGCTGACGTCACATTGCCAATCCTCAGTGCAAATTTCCTCTCTCATTTCCACCTTCTGGTCGATGTTGCCTACGGATGATTGGTCAACACACACTCGTACATGTCGACACCTCTTCAACCCGCCCCCTCTAACCTCGCTCTCCACATCAGCGCAACCACGGATGCCTACGCCCACCTCCTCACATCGTACCCTGAAGTTTTCCATCCAGAACTTCTCCAAACGCCCACCGTTACTGCCAAGCATGGTATTTATCACCTTATCAAGATGACGGGACCCCCAGTCTTCGCAAAATTCAGACGTCTGGCACAAGAATGGTTGGCAGCCGCCAAACAGACGTTCGCCGAAATGGAGGATATGGGCCTTTGCTAAAAGGCCTCCAGCCCATGGTCGTCACCCTTACACATCGTTCTCAAGAAGGATGCCTCCCTCCGTCAGTGCGGGGATTACAGGCGCCTGAACATGCAAACAGAACCGGATCACTACCCCCACCCAAACATTGCCGACGTGACCTCCTACCTGCAGAAAGCGAAGGTTTTCTCTACGCTTGACCTCCTAAAGGGGTTTTAACAGGTGCCTATGAACCCAGAAGACATCCACAAGACCGCCATCACCACTGCTTTTGGTACATAAACCTTCAATTACTCCTAGTTTTGCCTTCGTAATGCTGGGGCCACATTTCAACGTCTCATGGATGGCATCTTAGGGAACCTCCCTTTCTGTGTATGTTATGTGGACAACATACATATGTTCTCCTCCTCAAAAGAGGAACACCTCCATCACCTGCGTATCGCGCTCAACCGCCTGCAACAAAACGGCCTTGCCGTCCGGTACGACAAGTGTACCTTTGGTGCCAAGGAAGTGTCGTTGTTAGGGCACCGTATCGCTCCTGAAGGAGTCCATCCCCTCCCTGAGAAGTAGAAGCCGTTCTGGACTTCCCCGCCCCTTCGACCGTCAAAGCTCTGTAGGAATTCTTGGGCATGATCAACTACTATCACCATTTTCTGCCAGCCATTGCCGCCACTCTTGATCCCCTCTACGCCTTCCTTAAGGGCAATCCAAAGGACCTGAGGTGGGGTCCCCTTGAATAAGCAGCCTTGTGCAATGTAAAGAAGGCCCTATACACTGCTGTGGCTCTCACTTTTCTTATCCTACATGCCCCTCTCCTTCTCTTCACCGATGCCAGTGACGTTGCTATTGGTGCATTACTCGAACAGGTAGTGAACGGCTTGCCCCGCCCATTGGCCTTCTTCATCAGAAAACTGTCCAAGGCAGAATCGGGTTATTCTACCTTCGATCGCGAATTGCTGGTGGTGCACTTGGCTGTCCGCCACTTTTGCCATTTCTTAGAAGGTAAGCCCTTCGTCATTTGCACAGACCACATGCCTCTGGTGCACACCTTCACTCGACAGTCTGACGCCTGGTTCACCCGGCAACGCCGATATCTCTCCGCCGTGGCTGAATACACTTGCACTCTTCAATACGTTCCTGGGAAAATGAATCCCGTTGCCGATGCCCTGCCAAGAAACACGTTGGCTGTCGTTCAACTGGGATTGGATTACAACACCCTGGCTGAAGCTCAACGACAGGATCCAGAGTATCAAGCATGCAAGACATCCTGCACGTCCCTGAGTTGGGAAGACTTCCCTCTTGAAGACTCCAACACCACCCTCCTTTGTGACGTCAGTACTGGTTGACCGCTACCTTGGATTCCAGCTCCCATGTGCCAGCAGGTGTTTGATTTCATTCACAGCCTTCCACATCCCTCGTGCCGTTCAACTTCACAGCTGCTGAAGGCGAAGTTCATTTCGCACAGCATTTCTAATGATGCTAATGATTGGGTCCGCGCCTGTACTTCTTGCCAAACTTCCAAAGTACTTCGACACACGGATTCAGGGGTGGTCACCTTTCCTCAACCGCAGCGTCGTTTTGCACACATTCATGTAGACGCTGTAGGCCAACTACCCACATCACAAGGATATCGTTACCTGTTTACCGTCATCGACCTCTCCACTCGTTGGCCTGAAGCCATTCCCATGGAAACTGCAACGTCCGCCTCATGTACATCTACCTTACTCTCAGGATGGATTGCAAGATTTGGTATCCCTCAGCATATTATTTCTGACAGGGGTACCCCTTTCACCTCTCAATTGTGGACATCATTAGCGAATCTCCTGGACATCACTCT
>NC_090744.1:78221133-78223633 GCF_036898095.1 Palaemon carinicauda | reverse complement strand
GACAAGTCCAACTATCAGACTGGAAAAGACTCGGAGGTACTGCAGCCTGACAGAGATCGCATCATGAAGTTTGCGGAATCCAAGTTGGCACAGGGCAATCACCGAGATGATTAACTGGAATTCTTGGAGTTAACGATTGTCTGCCTTGGAGGGAATCTTCCTAGTTTCAATTTCAAGAAACCCGGAGCTTTCCATCATGCCAGATGGATGGCAAAAGTCGTGTACTGTCTCAAGATTTGGATGTTCTGAGGATAACTTAAAGATCTTACCTAACGGGAGGAGTCCTGTGTTTGTGATGTGAGCATTTTCTCCATCCTGATTCATGTGGAAGCATGGTTTTCTGCCCCTGATGCTGCAGTTGCTCCTCGAACAGATTTGGAGATGCTGAAGAAACTACACTCTTACCACAATGACCGTGTTGGAAGAGCGGCCCGAGACAAACTGCAATGGCATCTGTGGTATGTCAGAGGAGCTTGTGGTACTGTCACTGTTCGATGAAGCTGTTTTAGCACTGACAAAGCGGGCCATAGTGTCGACCATGATCCCGGCAGAATCAGGTGAAAGTGATGAGGATGATGACGAAGACGAAGATCCCCCAAAGCGGGTCGAATTGAAAAGTTCCATGATTCCACCACTTGAATCTTTTGCAACTCGCAAGTCATTCCGTTTTCTGAAACACCTCAAAAGAAACAGTGATTTTCTTAATGCAGACCCAGAAGACTGGGAAGAGAATGCATCATTCAAAGAAGGTCTGAAAAAAGTAAAAAATCTTCCATTGATCAACGATGTGGCTGAACAAGGGGTCAAACTCATTGAGGAGTTCAACGGTCGACACACCACAAAAGAAGAGCAACATCAGTTCCTTCTGTGTGTTGTCTCGCAGCAACGTAAGATGTTCCCCACATCGTCAAAGTCCTTACTAGCATCTGGACCACACTGAGTGCTTGGCAAGCATGATAACAGACAATACCCAGTGGTCTGACGAACCCTGGGGGGGATCTAGGCGCCTGCTAGATAGGGACCTTGAGCTACCCCTAAATATTATTTGATTGGCTTCAAACTTTGCACACATTATTTTCTACCTAATTGGAACCAGAATCAGGCCAGGTAGCAAAGAAATTCCTACAATTATTTTTCACCCCTATGGCAGTGGACCATCCTAATATATATATATATATATATATATATATATATATATATATATATATATATATATATATATATATATATATATATATATATATATATAATTTGCTAGAAGAACAGTCTTGAAATCATGAACACTTCCATTTATGAAAAGCCACTTAGAAATAATGGATATGTATAGGCCCAAATGGAGACAGAAAATAAAATAGAATTTAGTGTCAGTGAAAATGTCAATTCAATTAAAGGTGTAACAGTATTATACAAGTTAAAGTGAAGCGTTTATAAAATGGTAGGAAGCTAAATTTTTTAGATCAAAGAAATAGAGATAAAAATCAACTTTAAGAAAGAACATTCCCACTCCTGAAATAAGCTAAAAAACTTATAACATTAGTTTAGCAATTGAAAATAAGTACTCAGGGTAAATTAACAGAATTTTTATTGGAATCTGCACAAGATATATGTTTAAAAAGTTCACAAACAAGATCAAGGAAAACTATCAGAAAAAATACCAAAAACCTAATTGAGAAAATATTGGAAACGAAAGTAAAACCCGAGATAGATAGTATAGAATTAGCAAAACTATCCAAAACAATTAACAATATAAAGATTCAAGATATTTTAAACACAACAAGAGGAGAATTGAAAAAGGAAACACAGTGAAGAAAGAAAGTTATATAAAATAGATTGAGATAATATTTTGAGCAGGGCACCATCAGATATTTGGTGTTAATGAAGAAACCGGAAATATTTTTAACAATAGAGATGGGGTGGTGAATATTCCAGAGGATTTCTATACAATGCTAGACAATAATTATATAAGAAATAACTACACCAATAGAAATAATGAAACACTAGCACCAAGCGTAATAACAGTAGGAGTAAAAAACCATTAAAAGGCATGAAAAGGGGCTTTTGCAGGATATGATGGGCTGACAATTGAGTTTATGATAAAACAATCCTCTATACCTACGAGTTAGAGAAAAAAATATATACTTATTTAGTAAAAATTTAAGCATTAAACACCTGAAAGATTACCGGCCAATTAAATTACTCTCCATAATATTTACAAATGTTGAATAGAAAAACAGTTACGCTATAATCAACAAAGACAGCAAGTAGTTTATAGAAATCGGTATTCAACAACTGATTACATCCATGTAATTAACTTGTTAATGAAAAATACATAGATTAAGATAAACTACCATGTCTGACATTTTTAGACTGTATAGACAATAATGAAAGCCCTTCAAAGCCAATGAATAGACGAATCTTATGTTAAACACCTGAAGATACATATGCAGGAATAACAGCAATCCTAAAACTAGATAAAGATACAGAGAAATTTTCGATTGGG
>NC_090744.1:78211133-78213633 GCF_036898095.1 Palaemon carinicauda | reverse complement strand
GTTTTGAAACTCAAAGAGTTGGGAGTAGATGGGTCTCTTCTTAAAATCATTATTAAATGTTTGAGAAAGAGATTACAAAGAATTGATTTCACCATAGTGAGAAAAGGAATGATATATCGAGTGATCCTATTGAACGTGATTTCAGCCAATTAATGTTTATACGTTATTCACATGAAATTTGGTTTGGCCTTGAATATAAGCTCGTTGCGTATATAGATGATGCTACTAATTTTACTTCAATTTCATCTCTTGAATGTAGATCTGGTTTTGCTGAATCTCTTAAATGAAGATCTACCTGAAATTATTGCATGTTACAAATTACAGTTATGAAGTTAAACATTAATCCCTCAAAGTATGATTGTAAGTAGGTCGAGGACAGTGGCTACTAGACATCCAGAACTTAGCATTGATGATGTTTCGTTGAATCTATACGACTCTATTGAAGTTTTAGGTGTGATTCTTGATGATACTGTACCAACATACGTTTATGACTGTTAACTGTGGCCTTAATGAAGTTCAGAACACCAGTCTCTTTAATGAAATTTATATTACAGTTTTGTAAGACAACGCTCGTGTTGCACATTCTTAAATGGACATTGAACACTTTCTATTTGCTAAAATATTGACATTTAGTACCTGTGTATAGTCTCCCAAGCTCTTTTAAAGTAAACGTGTCCAAACTATGCCATGTTATTCTTCCACAAAGACCAACTATTTTAGGCAAAATGTCTTTTTTTTATAGAATTGCACAAAAAAAGAAAGAGGTGGATACAAAATTGTTTTTCAGGTTATTAAATAATAGATTACGCAGATCTTTTTGAGTGTACATACAAACACACTCAAACTCACCTGCTTTATATGTATATATACACACCCATCTTATGCACCCACATACACACACAAACACACGCACACATACACACGCACACAAACACACACACACACACACACACACACACACATATATATATATATATATATATATATATATATGTATACATACATACATATATATATATATATATATATATATATATATATATATATATATATATATATATGTGTGTGTGTGTGTGTGTATATATATATATATATATATATATATATATATATATGTATATATATATATATATATACATATATATATATATATATATATATATATATATATATATATATATATATATATATATATATATATATATATATATATATATATAAAACATTATCATCATCAACTCCTTCCATGCCTATTGACAAAAAGGGTTTCTGTTAGATTTCGCAAGTCATCTCTTTTTTGAGATTTTAAATCAATACTTCTCCATTCATCATCTCACATTTCTCGTTTTATATTCTTTAGCCGTGTAGACCTGGTCTTCCAACTGTTCTAGTGCCTTTTTGGAGCCCAATTGAAAGTTTGGTGAACTAATCTCTCTAGGGGTCTTCGATAAAAATGCACAAACCCTCTCTGTCTACCCCTCAATATGATATTATCCACATTATGGCCCTCGAGTAATCTCTCTTATTGTTTCATTTCTAATCCTATCCTACCATTCAGCTGCCAATATTCTTTTGAGGGTGTGTTCCTAAATCTAGAAAATCTGTTGGATATTGTTTCAGTATTATACACGACTCGTGTCCATACAGTAACACCGATGTCACAAAACTAATATATAGCCTGATGTTTGTATGTAATTTCAAGCGACTTGATTTCTAGATTTTATTTACCCAAGTCATTGTCAGATTTGATTTTTTTTAGTCTGTCATTAAACTCAAATTCTAAAGAACCTGTATTATAGATCATAGTTCATGGATATTTTAATGATTCCACCTCATTAATATTTCCTCCTTCCAATGATATTTCATCTACCATTGCATATTCCGTTCTCATCAACTCTGTCTTATTTCTACTATCTTTATCTTGAGCCCGATCTCATGTGATATTTTTTCTCTATCTGGTGAGCAGGCTTTGCAAGTCCTCTTGTGTTTTGCTAATAAGGACAGCGTCATAAGCACACTCTAGGTTAGCAAATTTCCTGTTACCAATCAAACCAATCCTTCTCCACCATCGCCAATTATCTTAGGCAAAAACCACGAGGAATATAAACAACATTGGTGACAACATATTCTCCTGGAGTACTCCACTGTTCACTGGAAATTTATTTCATAGGACTCACTGACATCAACTATGCACATGCTATGATCGTGAACAGAATTAATCAAATTTACAGGCTTAAGATGAACTCCCTGATGATACAGGACTCTCCATAAAATTGGCCTGTGTTTTTTCATGGAGCAAAAGTGCCATCAAAAGTTGATTTCAATATTCTCCATATGGCTGTACCATGTCTTAAAATAAAATTTTGGGCAGTACAACTTTTACCCTCTCTATAAGGTCCTGCTTGTCCATTTATCACATTTCTATCAATCTTTCTCTCTAGCATCGTTATAATGAGCATACTTTATATTTCCATGACAACTAACGCAATTGTGATGGCTC
>NC_090744.1:78199033-78201533 GCF_036898095.1 Palaemon carinicauda | reverse complement strand
AGTGGTGATGGCTGTCTTGGGGATGTCTCTTGGGTTCATAGACACCTGATAATACCCCTTCAGGAGGTCAAGCGTAGAGAAAACCTTTGCTCTATGCAGGTAGGAGGTCATGTCGGCAATGTTTGGGTGTGGGTAGTAATCCGGTTCTGTTTGCATGTTCAGGCGCCTGTAATCCCCGCACGGACTGAGGGAGCCATCTTTCTTCAAAACGATGTGTAAGGCTGACGACCATGGGCTGGAGGCCTTTTGGCAAAGGCCCATTTCCTCCATTTTGGCAAACGACTGTTTGGCGGCTGCCAATCGTTCCGGTCCCAGACGTCTGATATGGTGATAAATACCGTGCTTGGCAGTAATGGCAGTAACGACGTGAGGAGGTGGGCATAGGCATCCGTGGGTGCGCTGATGTGGAGAGCGAGGTTAGAGGGGGCGGGTTGAAGAGGTGTCGACAAGTACGAGTCTGCGTTGACCAATTGTCGGTAGGCGACATCGACCAGAAGGTGAAAATGAGAGAGGAAATCCGCACCGAGGATTGGCAATGTGACGTCAGCAATGAGAAACTTCCAATTAAATTTACCGTTTCCGGATGATAATGTGAGGTTCCCGTAACCGTCGGTGGGTATCGCAGATCTGTTAGCAGCTACCAAGCGGACGTCGGCAGACGTAGAAAGACTACATCGTGTCCTGAAGAGTTCCCTTGGCAAAAGAGAACGACAAGCACCCGTGTCTACCAAAAATCACACGCCCGTTCCTGTATCATGTAAAAAGAAAAGATTAGAAACACGGGAGGCCACCGCCATGAGCGATGGCCTACTTACACATTTTTTGGCCACTGTCAATCCTAGGCACATTTCTTCACGGTTGCCCTGAATCTGAAGTGGTAGTAGCAAAACTGCGGCGGATGGGAGGTAGTAAGTGGCTGTAGAAGTCTTGGGTTGGGGCGCGAGCGATTGGTGGGTTGTCGGTGCCTTTATCGCGCTTCGGCACGTCACGGGGTAGGCGTGTATATCCTACGGCATTCACGTCAGCTTCGGTTGACGTTGAATAGGCATCCTATTCATCAGGGGTGGAGACGTTGATGGAGGTCTTGAAGTGGCTGTCCATAAGGGCATCGGCTTTGGTCATCAAGTCCTTTATTGGCAAACTATCGACATCGGGTATGGCAGCGCGTATAGGTCCGGGTAAACGGCGTATCTGAAGGGCAGGAAGTAGGTTCATCTCACGAAGAGAGCCGTATGTGGCAGGTTGCAGGCAAGTGATATTAGTCATTTTCCTGAGGGCAAGCAAAGCCCTTTGGTCCCCCAACGGTTGTTGCGAGAACTGAAAAAGCTTTGCTATACGGGCGGCTGGAGGCGGCGAGTACTGCTGCAGAAGGTATGTTTTGAGGGCGTCATACGCTATTGAGTTGTGTCCTTGTTCACATAGCTAGTCGGATACTTCCGGGAAGGTGTCCTCGGGTATCGCCGCGAGAACATAATCTGCTTTGGTAGCTGAACGAGTCACGCCCGTGATGCGAAACTGGACTTTTGCGTGCTAGAACTAAGCAAATGCCTCTTTTCTGGCGAACGATGAAAGTTTCAATGGGGCAGCCTCAGGGCCATCTTCCGTAGAGTCCGCCATAGTACCAACGATGGAGGGGCGAGGGGCGGGTGTTTTGTGGAAGGCGGGGGGAGCGAGTCGAATTCCGCGGTCACCAATGTAACGGGCCGAGAGAAGGTTGTGACTCAAAGATGGTATGAAAGCAACTGAGTAAATTTATTATAGAACACTCTCCTTTATTTACAAAAGCTCTAAGCAACAAGAAAATTCATGTTCAAAAACAGACACTGTTACAGAGGAGTAAAGCAGTCATGTTTATTCTGGTTCTTTTTAGTGCGAGGGAAGAGCGAAGATACAAGCTTAGTATATACACAAAATGAACTATGTACAATTTTGTAATGCACGGTTGGTACAATATATATATATATATATATATATATATATATATATATATATATATATATATATATATATATATATATATATATATATATATATATATATATATATATACTGTATATATATATATATATATATATATATATATATATATATATATATATATATATATATATATATATATATATATATATATATATATATATACTGTATATATATGTATATATATATATATATATATATATATATATATATATATATATATATATATATATATATATATATATATATATATATATATATATATATATATATATGAGTGTATGTGTGTGTTTGAGCTGACATATTCAGTATATATATATATATATATATATATATATATATATATATATATATATATATATATATATATATATATATATATATATATATATTAGTGTATGTGTGTGTTTGAGCTGACATATTCAGTATGTATGTGTTAATCTGGTTGATGGATTCTATGTATGTTGACTATATAAACACAGGAGTAGAAAAATTAGATTTTTTTTTTCAGATTTGTCGCAGT
>NC_090744.1:78179033-78194033 GCF_036898095.1 Palaemon carinicauda | reverse complement strand
TCAGTTTACTTATCGTCCATGCCCGAACACCAAAACAAAACAGAAAGTAAGAACGACTTAACTAGTCAATTCGACTATTTCCCATGAATGTAATTACCATTCTCCAATCAACTATTTCTACATTAAATGGTAAAATATTCATGTGAAAAGTGTTTAGGTAAAAATCATATTTTTCCATCAAATAACTCATATAGCAAGGGATAGAGTCCACAAAATTTTCAAACAAAAACAATTATAACTGGCATATCAAAAATTCAATTGTTATGCTCCATATGCCTTCATAGAAGGCATATCATTAGCTTTGTGAATTCTCAATTATACACCAGTCCGTGAAACAGTATCTTCCACATAATCTCTCCCTTCCTTAATATAATGTTTTTTTTTCTTTTTCATTTTACCTATTTCACGCATTTTATACGTGTATTTCTGTTCTTTTATCTATTATGACCTATCTGTGTACATATAATTAAACCTGCAATACATGAAAGGCATCCATCCACTACAAATGATAAAATTTTTACCTATCATTTAATTTCCACACTAATTCTTTTGTTATAAATATCACTACAGGGAATATTACTTCTAAGAAAGAGAGCTCAGTTCTGATGTTCATTCCAACTCTGTCATCCATACCCATTCCAAATGGTTTTCCCCACCTTTTCTGTTCCCCCATGATATCGTATAATTGCTCCCCGCTCTGCCATTAGCTTCCTCTCTCATCCTAACATTTCTCATGTATTGTCCAAATATTATACGATTCTAATCCTTAATCTTCCCTACTGACTCATTAACATTTATTGGTCTGTGGTAATGTAACTGGTAGGTTCTAAGAGAGAGGTGAGGTGAATGTGACTTAGTTTATTCAAAATGAAAACAAGCTCATATATAAATAGTTGAGAGTAAGAAAGACACAAAATTTAAACAGTAAAATACTTGAGAAACGATCTTAAACAGATTTCATTAATCAATGAGGGAGACACCGAGCAATAACAAAGAAAGACAATATCATGACAGTACACTAGCGTGTATGAAACACGTGTAGTGCATGGCTCTAAGCCCCTCTTCCCAGAAAAGGATGCCCTGCTCCAAAGAGGCAATCAATAGGCGGTTCTTCATGAAGGTTATATGCGGGGTGTAGGAAATTGATGGAGACCCTGTCTCTTTTGCCAAGAATCTTGATTAATATCACGAGGAAAGTGCCCATGTAAGGGGGCATCAGTGGTGTGTTCCTAGTGTCGTTGCCCTGGAAAATGTGCGTTGCTGTGCATCAATCAGTCGGTATGTTGCTTTGCTGGGGGCTTGTAAGTCTGGTGGCATGGAGTAAATTTTCTCACAACATTTGGTGGGCGCTAGAGATTGTCGGATGATGATGCAGACAGAAAAAAATAGAATCCGCCGGGACGACCAACGGGTCATCATACAAATTTTTTATTTGCCAAGAAATCCAGGGTATCTTTAAGAGTGGTTCTTATTCGCAGGGGGACCCATGTAAGCTGAATAAAGCAGTTGGAGCCATTGCATCTGGAAATCAAAGCTCCTTTGAGGGTGCTATAAAAAAAATTCAACCATTCCGTTGGCAGTAGGTTTGTAGGATGTTTTCTGATTTGGGGTGATGCTCAGGAGATTTGCTAATGATACACATAATTCAGAGGTGAAATGGTTACGCTTGTCAGAATAATTTTCCTCATGGATACCAAATCCCGCTATCCACCCTGAGAGTAAGACGAATGTACATGTAAGGAGATGGCTTCCGGCCAATGAATCGAGTGTTTAGTGATGGTAAACAGGTAACAGTGTCCTTGTGATGTGTATATGGAACTACTAAGTCAACGTGAATGCAGGCAAAACAGTGCTGAGGGGCCCATTCCTACAGCTCTGTGTCAATGCTTCTTTAAAACTTGGCATGAAGTACAAGCATGGATCCACTCCTTAGCATTCTTGATAATGCAGTGTCAAATGAAATTCAGCCTAAGTGGCTGTGTAGTAGATTGGTGTGAGGAATGTGAGAGGCCATGGATGAAATCAAACAGGGTGTCATGCGTGCTTGGTACTCTGGATATTTCCCTATAGCTTCTGCTAAGACGTTGTATTCCAATCCATGGTGAATGGAGAATAATATGTTTATTGACAGGGTATTTGCAGCAAGATTCATTTCCCTAGGAAGTTGTTGAAGGGTGCAGTTGCATTCATCCACAAAGGAGAGGTGTCAGTGTTAACGGGCAGTCCAGGCCTTGGACGGTTGAGCGAAGGCATGCTCCGGAAGTATATGCTCCTTGCAAATGATGAAGGGCATGCCTTCTAAGAAGTGTCGAAAGTGATGGATAGCCAAATATACTGCCAGCAATTCCGGGTCGACAGTACAACAGCTGAATTTCAGCTTGGACATTTTTCTACTGCAGAAGGCCAATGAGCAGGGAGAACCGCTAACCACCCGCTCGAGCATTGCACCAATAATGACGTTGCTGGCATTACTACAGAGGAGAGGGCCATGTGGCATGAGAAAAGCGATAGCCGTAGCGGTTGACGGGTATTCTTCACATTTTAAAAGGCATTTTCTTGAAGGGGACTTCATTTCAGGTATTTTGTCCTGCCATTGAGAGTCATAGAAAGAGGTAGGACTGGTGGTGATGACTGGCAGTAACCGGTGATAATAGCTGATCCTGCCAAAGAGTTCTTGCAGTGTTTTGATGGTCAAGGGCATGTGAAAGCTCTGAACGGCTGCTACCTTCTCAGGGAGTGGGTAAACGCATTCAAAAGCAGTTTGGTGCCCTAAGGAAGATACATCATTGGTGCCCAATGTACACCGGTCATACCAGAATACCAGGCCTTTTTGCTGTAGGCAGTCAAAAGTGATACATAGGTGAATGAGTTGTTTTTCTTTGGACAAAAACTTTGCATGTATGTTATCCACATGACATATGAAAAAGAAGGGGTTTCCTAAGGTGCCTTCCATGAGGCGCTGAAGAGGGGCCCCAGCATTTTGAAGACCAAATCAGGATTAAATGAAGGTGCAGGTGCCGAAGGGGTTGTGATGGTGGTCTTGGGGATGTCTTTTGGATTCATAGGCCCCTGATAATGCCCTCTCAAAAGGTCGAGCATGAGGAACTCCTTCACTTTGTGCAAGTAACAATTTTTTGGAGGGGGTAGTAATCCAATTCTGTCTTAATGTGCAGGCACCTGTAATTCCCATTAGGTGCAGGGAACCATCTTTCTCCAAGACTCTGTGTTGGGACGATGACTATGGGCTTAAGCCCTTTTGGCAGAGGCCCATTCATCCCCTTTCAATAAATTTTGTTGATAGGCTATCCAACGATCTGCGGCCAGATGCCAGAAACTTGGGAACATTAGGGGCCCTTCGTCTTGATGTGGTGATAAATACCATACATAGCAGAAAGCATGAGTGATTGGTGGAGTTTAAGACGGAAAACTTTTGAATACTACAGGAGGAGGTGGACAAATGAATCCATCGTTGCGCTAAAGTGGAGTGCGAGATCGAAGGGGACAAGTTTGATTGATATTGAAGTAATATTCAATGATACTATGTTGTTGTAGATTGCCTGGCCTTCCAGCAAGATGAAATGAGGTTCGGAGCGCTCTACTATAAAAAGGGGGATGGGCAGGTTAAAAAGGTCGCATGGAGTAGTCACTCCAGTGATCAGTTATGCGGGAACATAAATGTTAGGTTCCAACAGAGAGGCTAGGTGAATGCAACTAAGTTTACTCAAGACAATAAGCTTATATACAGATTGTTTAAAGTAAAAAGGGCAAAAAGTTGAAACACTTCAAAACATGAGATAGCAAGATTAAACAGGTATATATTATGAATGCAAGGAGAGCGAGATATAACAAAAAGAAGCAATGCCATTACAGTGTCTGATCCTGTATGAAACACATGCGTTACTGCTTCATCTTTTTAGTTTTTAATTATCTTCATAAATCTATAGTGTTCAAATGAGGTCTCAAACCACGGGGTTTTATATCTAATTTCCTATAATGCCCTTCACTAACCTCATTAACGTTTTTAATGCTTTTAAACGACTGATATCCTATACAATACATAATCAAAATTATCTACACTGCTTCTATAACTTTCAATGGTTAGTAGGCTGGCCAGGGCACCAGTCAATCGTTGAGAAATTACCACTAGAGAGTTACTGGGTTATTGGACAGCACAGATACTATACATTGGATCCTTCTCTGTTTAAGGCTCATTTTTTTTCTTTGCCTATACATACACTGAATAGTCTGTCCTATTCTTTACATATTAGTCTTAGTCCTCATACACCTGGCAACACGGATATTACCAAACAATTCTTCGCTCAAAATAGTTCTCTACTTTCCTCCTGGTAATGGTAGAATCGACTCTTGAGATATAGTCAGCAGCTCTTCTATGAGACGAACACTCCAAAATCAAACCCTCGTTCTCTAGTCTCTGGCAGTGCCATAGCCTCTGTACCATGCTCTTCGACTGTCTTTGGGTATAGTTCTCTTGCATGAGGGTACGCTCGGGCACACTATTCTATCTTCCTCCTGTTTTTTTATAGTTTTTATCTGAAATATTCCTTTTAATATTTTTAGGGTTGTTAGAATATTTAATTTCAATTGTTCATTACTTCTCCCAAAGTTTATTTATTTCCAAATTTCCTTTTCTTACTGGGATATTTTTCCCTGTTAGAGACCCTGGGATTGAAACATCCTGATTTATATTAATAATAATAATAATAATAATAATAATAATAATAATAATAATAATAATAATAATAATAATAATAATAATAATAATAATAATATAAAAAAGTAGTAGTAGTAGTAGTGGTACTAGTACCTAAGATGCAACCGTAGTTTGAAAAGCTGGATGCCATAAGCCCGGCTTCATCTTGAACTTTGCAGAATACTCTATCGTTTATATTCACAATCCCTTTTTTGTTTAAACTTGCACTGTTGTTGACTTTCAATAACTATTTACCTTCGCCACAAAAAAATTATATTTTGATAGGGATGTATTTGTTTATTCTTGTTTGTATGTTTTGTTTCTTGAGATTCACATAATTTAAGAATTATTATTATTATTATTATTATTATTATTATTATTATTATTATTATTATTATTATTATTATCATTATTATTATTATTATTATTATTATTATTATTTTAATTATTATTATTATTATTATTATTATTATTATTATTATTATTATTATATATATATATATATATATATATATATATATATATATATATATATATATATATATATATATATATATATATATATATATATATATATATATATATATATATATATATATATATATATATATATATATATATATATATATATATATATATATATATATATATATATAGATCATGCCTGTGTCTTTTTGCACATGTGAATGAGTATTATTCAGTATTTCAAATGAAAATCTTTCCATGTAGCAAGAGATAATACTCCTTGTTTTGTAAGTAACAAATATACTCCCCTAATATCCCAGGAACAGGAAATTAGGCACACGTCTTTTGTCTGACTTGAAATATGACCGGTTACGTCCTTGATAGAGTATCAGAAATAACGTTCAGCCGAAGGAATTTATGTTAATGATCTACCATTCCCTGTATATTTAGTTTATTCCAATCTTAGTATTATCTGGTATAAATGTTGGAATAAGCTGAAATACTTTTTTGGGGTAGGATTCGCAACTACTGTTAACTAGAAGAGTTGCCACATACATTGTCTTTTCCCATATCGAGTAGTTCCTACAGTTCTGTTTTCCATTCATATTAGCAATAGGATGTTATATTCTGTCTTCATCTACAGCTAATATGAGGGGAAAAAAAGGAAATCTTGAATTATCTGGATAAGGAAATAGTAAATTTTAATTTACTTTATCGGAACCTTCTTGACATTTTTTAGTCACTTTATTCTCTCTATTTTCTCAATATAATTTAATAGTGATGAAGTTAAATTTTCAAATTTACCCAGGAATTTCCAGTGATATCCAGAACCAAATAATACACCTCATAAATTCCTTCTTATCCTTATTGATTGGGAATTCTAAATGGAGTAATATACTTGAATCGATTTTCGTCCCTTTTCATGACCAAATCTATGCCCTACGTAGATTAGCGTAGCTTTTCTAATCTCCTAGATTTTCTCCTTCTCAGTAAAAAAAACATCAATTCTCTTGAAATGATACTGCAATGTGGCATTAATAATTCCTTTACCATTAATATGTGAAATTACCCCTACTGACGTCATATGTGATATTATCTTAACATACTACATATTTCTTTTTAATTAAAAAGAGCAGGGCATTCCATGATTGAAAACTATTTAGTGTGTCAAAAGCAAATACTGTAGTTATTTTGCTTCTCTATCTACACTATCTGGCAATACCTCATCAAACTTCCACACAGAATTATATATCTTTCATTTCGAATTTAGTTATCAACATTTGTAATTTGGGACATATAACGTTTGACAACCATGTTCTACAATTTCCAGTAAGGAAAATAAATGTTCCTCTTGATTAACCTTTTTGTCAAGTACCACATGCGTCATTTACTGACTACAAATTTTATTGAAACATATTTTCTGAGATGCATTCATCTTGATATACGAGCATGGGTTTGTTTATTAAATAACAATTATTGATTCTGTTGATTAGTGCCCTTAGATATCCCTGCATCAACTTTATATTATAATCAACTGGTCATACCTAATTATCTGAAAAATATCCTGATAATGAAGGGTAGGATTAGTTAGCTTTTCTCTCTGTTCCTAACTAAGCTGAACTGACATATTTATAAGCTTTACAAAAGTCTCAGAATTCAAGAATGAATTAATTTGGAATATCAGTTTAAAATTTAAGCTTACACTTATTATTACTTTTAAATGGTGAAGAAAATAAGCTTTGTTTACAACAACAAAAAATGTTTTACCTTATTTGGAATGAAGTAGGAGATGATGAATAATCTCTATTTTTCTTCTCCTAGCTGGAGTAAGAGAACCATAATTTTTCCTTTCTTATATATGAGGTCAAGCAAACTTTTCATAAGATGTTTTCTTTGACATTAATGAATATTTAAAGTACACTTCATCTCCAGATTTTTAATACATCTGTTTTGCCACTATACAATAGGATTTCTTTCATTTCGGTTGAACTTGAAGTAAATTGCTCCAAGCTTTCCCAAGTCTTTCCTGAGTCTTTCACAGGAACCAAAAAATGCAGTTCAAAGAAGTCAAGATTTTATACATTTACTATTCACGTCTTTAACCGGTTTCATTGGGCCTCTAGCCTCGTCCCCCCCCCCCCTCCAAAAAAAAAAAGGAAAAAAGTCAATTCAACATAGTGAAATATTTTAGCATTCCGTTTATTATATTTTTTTAGAAATATTTTGTGTAATGGAATGGCCTTAGTACATCAAGATCTTTCCATGATATTCAGCATATAATATGAATACCTTTCATCTATGGTTTCCGGCCAACTATATAAACAAATATCATATAGAAGATTTTATCCTTTGATGGTACTGGTTTAAGGGGAAAATGTATTAGCATTGATTTGGTCTTACCTATGATTTGACATGTAATCATTTTTTTTTTTTAAATTATCCTAAGAAGCGCGAATGAGTCCTGAGCAACAAATGTCTAATAAGTTAATGAAAATTGTTATCTATTGCAAAATCATCACTAAACAGGTTCTGATGAACCAAATATAGAATAGAGCATGTTTAGTTAAAAGGAACAACTATATTGTTGTTAACTTGCCATTCGTTGTCGGCAGCTATATTGGAGGGCATCGAGATATTCACCAGCAATCCCTCCTTAACAAAATAACAGGATTAAGTTCACTCAATTTCAATCTCCGAAAAGGCCGTTGCAGATATCTTTGCTAGTTCTTTGTTACACTTACGTTCCTGAAATAATTTGTCTAAACACATATTAGGCAATGACTAATTTTTAACCTAGGAAGCAAACGTAGATCAGTGTTACCATTCGCTTGCATTACCAATCATATAACAGAAAAATACCAGGGAACTTGGTCCTTAATATTTCCAGTAATTGTACAATACACGTATGACTATGGAGCTGATCTGCGGTTTCTGAAAAACTTTTTACCAGGTATATAATTTGCCAGAATTATATAAGCTTCTGTTGCATGGATTTCTTTCGCTACTGCAATCCAGATAGAACTCGTTTCCAGATAAGACACCATATAAGATATTTTTCATGATAAAAAAAAAATAAGGTAATCTGATTATTCATCAATCTTTATTTATGATCTCGTTTGCTGCCAATTAAGATCCAACAGAGACGCTTTCCAGGGCTTAGATTTTATCAGCTAGAATGCTGAATTATCACCTACTCCCTATAAGACAAATATCGCTGTTATTTTCGAAGATAAGAAAACTTGTTCTAGGCTGAATCGTATGTACTAAAGCAGAGTAATTTCCTACTCAGCTTCAAACTCTAAATGACACAATGTCTCTCCATATTATTTAAAGAGCAATAGACTTTCAAATGAAAAAAAAAAACAAAGAGAGAAAATTCAGGAATGGGGCTTGAATATGTCTCGTTTGAATATCTGAAGATTCCCTTGCTTTACCCTTTTAGATATTTTCAAGATTCATGAAGACGTCCGACCATTGTCTGACCCCACTCGGGAAAACCTGAAATCTTAAAAATTGTCATATTTGCGCATGTCACACTTCTAGAGTGATTGTTATTTGGAACGTAAAATATTTTTTTAGGGTTATTCACTTGAAATAAATCTTTGTTTTTAAGTACTGGACAAAATTCAAGATGGCTGCTGTCAAAAAGACCAAGAAACCGTTGAAATCAACCAAATTTCTGAATAAAAACAAAATGATAGAGAGATATATATACGTTGTAAATTATATCAAAAAGTACTTGTATAAGTTTGAATTTGAGTTTAAGCTGTTTACTGGGGAGGCCACTGCTGTGGTAGGGCACCACAGTGGGGGGTTGGGCTTGCCCGGCTGAGGTTCTGGTGACCATATATTCTGATGGAACCGGAACTGAAACCAGTCACCTTTAACCTTTAACCTTTATTTTTTTTTTTTTTTTTTTTTTTTTTTTGGTGCCAGTAATACAGTGGAACACAGAATAGACGGAAAGCATATGCCTGTACCTTAGGGGCTCACATGTTAGCCACAACAGCCTTGTTCAAATTGATCCTAGAGCAGAGCCCGGAGGGCTATCAGGAGATAGCATAGAGTGGATCTGGTTCCTTCACGCCCATTTTATAGAAATTACTTGCACAGGGGGAGAAATAATGAATAATCACACTGGCTAGAAAATTGCCAAAATCCTCATTGACTTACAGAGGGAACTGGCTGAAGAGAGCAGGACTGCCAAATTGTTTATCAATTACCTAATTCAAAAATATATGAAACGCCGGCTTATGTTTGCTGAAAGCACTGGTGACTTTGATCTACAAGCCCTAATTACCGATGAGACCTGATGTCGTAAAATTAGAGGCAGCCCCAAAATGTGCAATGTCAAAATTGAACATGAAAGGAAAAAGTAACTAAAGGCTTGCAAACATCATAAAGATTTATTATATAATTATAATTTAAATAATACTTATAGAACTTAATTCTCAAGCTGAATACTCAAAACTTAATGTGTTGACTAATTAAAACAAATGTATTTATAACCTAAGAAAAATTAAACTTAAAGCAAAACACTAACGTAACACAAATAAGAAACGTGAGGAATGGTGTGTGAATATCCGTATACCCACAAATACATGAGAAAATCAACACTCGTAAATAATTATAACAAAGTCATAAATAAATCCAACACTCAAACAAATAACATATTACAAAATATACTCAAGAGGCAGGTGCAGATGTACAAGTCCGTGAAGTACAAAAAGTTAATCCTCAGCCGAGTACAAAGGCAAGAACAGAACTAAAGATATGAAAAACTTAGGTAACAAACATAACCTTCGATGAAGGAACTACGGTGGCGTGACGGGTACTTCAGCCAATCACAAGCAGAGTAAGTCGAGCGACGAGGTGAAGAAACTACGATTGTTAAAAATCGTAACCAGGCCGGCAACGTAAGCGGTAGTTGAAGAGCGTT
Source organism: Palaemon carinicauda (assembly GCF_036898095.1). Classification (NCBI taxonomy): domain Eukaryota; kingdom Metazoa; phylum Arthropoda; class Malacostraca; order Decapoda; family Palaemonidae; genus Palaemon; species Palaemon carinicauda. The sequence goes on along the minus strand of NC_090744.1, from coordinate 78,183,918 downwards.
AAAACTGTTATCATGTCGGAGTCATGAGACCTCCCCCCTAGAGACCTCGTACATCTGTAAGGTGGAAGAGGTTAAGATCCCCTATTTGTCGAGGGTCCTCTTTATAAAGTGTCTGCGATGATGTTCTCTGTTCCTTTCACGTGGTTAATGATAAGTTGGTAAGGCTGAAGCATTAAAGACCATCTCATTAATCTTTGGTTATGATTTTTCATTTTCTGAAGGAACCGAAGCGGGTTGTGATCCGTATATATTTCAAGAGGATACCTTTGATCTTGAATATAACAGGCAAACTTTTGCAGGGCAAGCATCAATGCGAGACATTCCTTTTCTATCACTCTATATGATTTCTGATGTTTTTTCAAATTAGCTGAATAGTAGCACACAGGATGGAGGGTATCAAAGTTGACATCACATTGCATAAGGACTACACCCACTCCTTGATCGCTGGCATCTATGTACAGCAGGAAAGGTTTATCCATACTCGGTGTACAGAGAACTGGGTTACTGGAGAGAAATGCCTCTAGCTGATGGAAGGCTTTCTCACACTCATCTGTCCACTTGAACAGTACGTTTGAGCTAGTGAGGGTCGTAAGTGGGGCAGCTACTGCAGAGAAGTTAGGGCAGAAACGGCGATAAAAGCCACACATACCCAGGAAGCGCTGTATTTCCCTTCTAGTCGTTGGACGAGGGAAATTGAGAATGGCTTCTATATTCGCTTCCTTAGGCCGAGTTTGACCTTGACCCACCACATGTCCGAGGTAAGTCACCGTACCCTGGCCGAAGGAAGATTTGAGCAAGTTTATGGTGAGACCACTTTCATCCAGGCGTTGCAGTAGATTTGATAGACGTTGCAGGTGATTGTTCCAAGTTTCTGAAATTATCAAAATATCGTCTAAGTACACATAAGTCCCTTCTAAATCCCTAGTAATGAAGTTCATAAGCCTTTGAAAGGTTGCTGGGGCAGAATTAAGACCAAAAGGCATATGGGTATATTGAAATAGACCATCAGGGGTTATAAAAGCTGATATTTCCTTAGAGTTTTCAGTGAGGGGAATTTGATAGTAACCTTTTTGTAAATCTATTTTAGATACAAACTTAGCTTGGCCAACAGAATCTATTATAGTATCAATTAGAGGCAATGGGTAAGAGTCAGGGATAGTTAAATCATTAAGTTTCCTGTAGTCTGTGCAAAGTCTGAAACGTCCTCCAGGTTTTGGGGCGAGTAGACAAGGCGAAGCCCATGGACTACAGCTGTGTTCTGCTAGGCCATGTTCGAGCAGAAAGTTTACTTCATCTCGCATGACTTTCCTCCTTTCTGGACTCAGACGATACGGTGGCTGTTTGACAGGGAGAGAACCAAATTTTAGACGGATGTTATGTTCTATCAAATTACATTTCCCTACGGCATCACTCAACAAATTAGGAAATTGTTTGAATAGGTTGGCCAAGTCCCTAAGCTGAGACTCTGATAAATGTGTTAGAGACCCTTCCAGATCTTCTATAATATTACTGTTAGTCGTAATAGGGTTCGGTATATATTCATCCGACGCTTCAATTGGTTTGTCAGAATTTGTTATACATAGATTAGTTTTTGAACCAGCCTCATCCGATGTTCTCTTTAAATATTCTTTTAATAAATTTATGTGATATTTCTGGGTCTTTTTCCTTTTATCTGGAGTAGAGATTAAATAGTTATTTGACTTTAAATTATCAATTACGGTATAAGGACCTTGATATTTAGGTGAAAAAGGAGATCCTAGTATAGGCATTAAAACTAACACCTCATCTTCAGGCTGAAACTGTCTGACTTTAGCGGATTTATCAAAGTGAGCTTTCATAGATGCTTGACTCTCCTTTAAGTATTCTTTAGCTAATTTCCTTACTTTAGATAACCTCTCTTTCAAGTTGTTCATATATGTCTGCACATTAACCTTTGAGGATTCTGAATCAAAGTCACTGGCTAGCAAATGATCTTTTACAATTTTTAAGGGACCCCTGATCTCTCTACTAAACAGCAACTCAAAAGGAGAAAATCCCAAAGATTCTTGCTTACATTCTCTAACTGCAAATAATAAAAAGTCAACACCTTCATCCCAATCGTTTGAACTTTCTAAACAGTAACGTTTCAGCATGGATTTAAGGGTTTGGTGGAATCTCTCTAAAGCTCTTTGAGACTCAGGGTGGTATACAGAAGAGTTTAAAGTAAGCACACTTAATTCTTTTAGTACCTCTCTAAAAAGATCCGAAGTGAAATTAGTTCCTTGGTCAGATTGCAAAACCTTGGGAATACAAAAATTTGAGAAGGTGTGCATCAAGTTAGTAGCTATATTCTTTGCAGAAATGTTCTTGAGAGGTATAGCTATAGGAAATCTGGTTGATGTACACATGATAGTAAGGATGTATTTATTCCCTTTGCGAGTGGAAGGAAGTGGACCAACACAATCTATTAGTATTTTTCAAAGGGTTTCTCTAATACAGGGATACGAATGAGCGGAGCAGGAGGAATAGATTGATTGGGTTTACCTATAACTTAGCAAATGTGACAAGATTTTAAATATTCTGTAACACTTTTCTTCATTCCTGGCCAAAAGTAATGTATTTGGAGCTTTTGATAAGTTTTCTTTATACCTAAATGTCCATTGAGACCATCATGAGCCAAAGAAACAATTTCACTTCTCAAAGAGGATGGAATTACTATCTGAAATTCATCGGCCCAATCTTGTTCTTGAGCTAAGTGGCTAGGTCTAAATAATCTCATGAGAATGCCTTCATGAAGGTAAAACCCTGGCTTTTCTTTAACTTCTGTAATGTGGGAAGCTACCTCTGACCAACATTGGGTCAAAGTAGGGTCAGACTTCTGTGCTGCAATTAAAGAATCCTTTGACATCTTTATTTCTTTAATGTTAGGTAAAGGCACAGATTTAATTCTAGTCTAACGAGACTTTGACCTAGTGGTTACACAAACAGGGAAAAGATCAGGCTGAGAGGATTCAATATTTAGAGTAGGGTTATTTTCCAAAGGATGATCTACTACAACTGGACATGGAACAATAAGTTTCCCAGCAATATCATTTCCTAGTAAAAAGTTAATTCCAGGGACCGGTAAATTTTGTGTTATTCCTACTTTTATTTTTCCGGATACAAGTGGAGACTTAAGATACAATTCCGTGAGGGGAATGGTGGAAATTGAAGAGAGATCACAAATTACTACCTTTTCATTGAGAAAGAATTTCTCTAAGTTAGGGATTACTGTATTAAGCATTATACTTTGAGCAGAACCGGTGTCTCTTAGAATGTTGACAGGATATTCTACATTATTTAGAGTAACTGTGCCAGTCATTTTGAAATCTTCAAAAACATCTATGCAAGGAGGGTGAGCAGCTACCTTAGATGTGGGCTTATTAAATGGGAGCTGAGATTTTACTGAAGTTTTGGAAGCTTTATTAGGGTCATAATATTTAGAGTGTTTACAGTGGGGACTCCAGCATTCAGTAATGTGATGACCAGATTTCTTACAAAAACTGCATATTATTTTAGTTTGGTATTTATCACTACTACTATTTCCATCCTGAGTCTCTGAAACTACAGATGAGGCAGGTTTTACAGGAACTGTCCTTTTATCAGACTTAGGATTACCTTTGTGTAACAAGGAATATACATCAGCACAATTTGCTGCCTCTTTCAATTGGGTTTCACCTCTATCTTCTAGGTGAAGCTTAACATTCAGAGGGATTTTCCTTTTAAACTCTTCATAAACTAATAAGTTAACTAACTGATCGAAAGTGGTGACATTACTCGAGAACAGCCATTTATGAAAATACCGTAAATTCTCTGTAGCAAATTCAACATAAGTCTGAGATGGAGTTTTAATTAAATCACGGAAATTTTGTCTATAGCCCTCAGGTGTAATAGTGTAAGCATTTAGGATAGAAGTCTTAACAAAATCATAGTCTTGGTAGTCTTCTAATGATAGAGTAGAATATACAATCGAGGCTTTACCTTTAAAGTTTGTGCTAACTAGCCATGTCCAGGAGGTTCTGGGCCATTCTAATTGAATTGCTGTCTTCTCAAAATTCCTAAAATAACTTTCAGGGTCATCTTCATTAAATTGAGGAACTAGCTGTGCTTGTTGGGCAATGTTAAACTTCTTATTATGAGTACCTTGGATAATTGAACGGTCATAAGTCTGAGCCTCTAGTTCTGCTAACTTAACTTCTCTTTCTATTTCTAGCTTTCTTGCTTCGAATTGTATTTGTGCTAACTTCAACTCTCTCTCTATCTGTAATTTCTGTGTTTCTACATCAGCAATACTCTTTTGCACGGAAGGTGCATCAGTCCCTAGTGACAATTTCTGATCATGATTTTTATCAATAAATTCTTCGGTACTAGATAATGAGAGTCTATCATGCTCCTGGTCTTTATCATCTAACAATGTCACAGATTCTGGCAAAATTAATCCCTGTTCTACCAAACCATCTATAGATGTAGTCATAAGGTCTCGTAAGGTCATGGAAGATGTGAACGAAATCTTAAAGTACATAAGAATAAACTTCCATTCATCTTTACTTAAAGTGAATTTACTCAAGTATGTAAAATCTGGCTTAGAGCAAAAGGCATGGACATCAAATTCACTCATTGTAACAGCAAGAAAATTCCTCTGAATGATTGAGTGTTGGTTACAGGTTAAATATACAATACACAAATTGAATACAAAAGGTATTAAGTACATGTGAAGCTGTATTATTACTACGTTCAGTGATGAGGTAATATTCAGTGATGATTCAATATAAGATTCAGGCAAGATTCATTTCAAGATTCAGGCTGGCTTGTTGCCTTAAGTGCAAGATACGAACATTAACTACCACAAGTTGATAGCAAGTTGTAA
>NC_090744.1:78166533-78174033 GCF_036898095.1 Palaemon carinicauda | reverse complement strand
ACCATGTGCCCACCGAAGGAAAAGACTATAATTGTTAAAGACCAACCTCCTTGGTTTGATGGAGCGACTTTGGTAATAAAGAAGGAAAAGGACGTAAAGAAAGAAAGTGGAATAGGTTAAAAACTGAAAGTACTTAGGTAGAATACAAAACTTCTGCATGTTAATATAACTACCTACTAAGAAGGATAAAAAATGAATACTATGAGAGAAAGATCCTCTAAGCAGCAACAGACATAAATAAGTTATATCGTCTCTCGAAATTTATTATGGGAAATGTAAAAGAAAAGAAGCTAGATGATGGATACAGTGACCAGGAACTAGCAAATAATTTTCTAGTATTCATTATAAAGAAAATTGAAATTATAACCAGGTCATTTGTAAACACTCAACATCAGATTAATGATACACCAGGCCACCAGGCACACAGACAAAATTAATACAATTTAAACACATAGAACAAGATGACATCACCAGAATTATCAAGAGAGCAAAAAAAAAAAAAAAAAAAAAAAAAAAAAAAAAAACTGCGTGACCTACCATATGCTAATATCTGAAGTAATTGGAGAGAGAGACTTTTCTAGTCTAGCCGAAATAATAATGAGAATAGCAGATGCTAGCATTGATCAATGTAAGTTTCCCAAATCTGAGAAAATGGCATTAGTCACTCAAGTTCTGAAAAATGCACTGGACTACCAGGAATTAAGCCCATATAGACCTATTTCAAATGTATCTTTTGTCTCAAAAGTGCTTGAATATGTAATTTTTGAACAACTAGTCAGCCACTTCTGCTTACAGAAAACTATACTCTATGGAGACTGCCATCTGCTCTGTTTTAAATAATATGCTAAAAATTATGGATGAAAATAAAAGTGGTATCTTAATACTGCTCGATCTCAGTGCTGCTTTTGATACAGTGGTGCATGAACTGCTACTAAATGATCTATGGTCCATCGGCATTGAATATCAAGCTTTGAATACCTAAAAGACAACTTAGTTTGTAGAAATTACTGTGGACAAATTGGAAACTCTTATTCTTCATATGAACCCTTAAATAGAAGGGTACCCCAGGAGAGTGTACTTGGCTCAATCTTATTTTGCATCTATACTATTGGTCTATCAGAAATGCTACAAAGGCATGGCATGAAGTTTAAACTATTTGCAGATGACACATAATTTTACTTCTCCATAAATGACATACATGACACTACTGAAACTCTAAACCAAATCCTCGATACTGTTAGAGTATGGATGCTATTTAAACAACTAAAATTAAATGAGAACAAAACTGAATTCATGGTGGTGGGTAAGAGAAACAACGTGAGAAACTTAGGTTATATTAAAATGAACGTAAATAATGACTCGGTGCCGATATCTAGTAAAGTTCAAGATCTAGGAGTATTTCTTGACTGTAACTTGTCTCTAAATGCCCAAATAAATAATGTAATAAAAACTGCTGTTTATCATCAAAGAAATATCGCGTTTATAAAAATTATCTGGACGAAAATTCTATAAGGAAACTTGTGATAAACTGTGTTATTACCAAGATTGACTACTGCAAATCTATCTATTACAATTTACCAAAAGTGCAACTTAAGAAATTACAAAACATAATTAACAGAGGAGTAAGACAGATAAAAGATGTCCCACCTAGAGAAAGGATCACCCCTATACTAATCGATTTACACTGGCTCCCGATTAAGGCGATAATTGAATTTAAAATATGTACAATAACCCTTAAAGTTATCAGAACCAGGCATCAAAACTACTTAAGAGAATTACTACATATTTCGCAGCCAACAAATCGTGTCGACAAGAGAATAGTTACAGATGGCTTCAAACTGTTGGAACTTAGATTTACGTCTACTTTAGCCTCCAGAGCCTCTAAATATGCAGCCCCGAGACTATATAAAAAGCGCCCATGAAACATTTGAATGATTGAAGACATCAAGGCTTTCAAGAGGAAACTGTAGACTCTTATTTCATGAGTCCTTTGACAGTGACGTTTTAACAGTAAATGAACAATACGCGATATGAAACGTTAAATACTCTGAACGAATAAGGTAAAGCGACAGAGGAGGTCCTGTAGAGAGCGGGGTTCCTCTGCTGTATGAGACCAATATGTAGCCACCAAAGTAAAGTAAAGTAAGTAAAAATCCGGTAAGTAGTTTGGACGTAATCCTGTTTAAAGTATATATACATTAATAAACCGACTCAAGAATATAACTTCTTTGGCGGAGGTAATGGGGTTAAAATTCAAGAGAGATAAAGTAAAACTAGGAGAGCTATCCAAAACAATAAATGAGGTAAGACCCCAAGACATTTGCAAGCACAATCAGAACAAAATTTAGAAAACACTAAAGAAAGAATGAATCATCAAATTGATGAAAATAACACTTGGAACAGGGACCTAGCATATAAAAGTATTTACTTTAGAAGATGAAATTGGAAAAATTATTAAAAAAACACACGATTGATGAAAATTGTTGAGGATTTATATACAATGCTATACGATATTCATATTAAAAAGAAAAATACCAATAAAAATATGAAAAGCCTAATCCACAAGCAAAATTAGCAGTAAGAGATGTAAATGAAGAAATATAAGTCATGAAGAGAGGCAACGGGGGAGAAAAAAAGGCATAATAATTGATCTAATAAAAAAGAGAGGAAATTTTGTAGCAGTAAAACTGGCTGAACTTTACGCACAATGCCCAAAAAAGTTTTACCTATAGCTGGGAAGAACTAAATCCTTATACTAATTCTATGATAAACATTAAAAATTTTACTCTCCGTAATATATGAAATGTTTACAACGATCATAATAAACTGAATAGAAACACAGCTAGTCTCTTGTCAATCAAGAGAGCAGACAGGCTTTGGAAGCTGGTATTAAATAACAGATCATTGCACGTAATTAACCAGATAATAAAAAAAAATCAACAAAATATGACAAATCACTATGCATGGCATTTACAGACTCTGTGAAGGCTTTTCATTCTGTCACATTTTCAACAGTAATGAAAGTACTCCAAAGACAAGTGAAAGATGAATCTTAAGTTAGAACACTAAAAGACAGAGTGACCCACCATTTCTGATTAATTTATAGCGTGCCTAAATTAGATTTTTAAGAATTCATATTAAAAAGATGTAAGAATCAATATTAATGTTATTTAGTGATGTATGGAAGGAACTGCAAAAGATGAAAAAAGAATTGAATAGAGAAATCAGAAATTTACGACTGAAAATTTATATGCGTGAAACTAAGATAATGTTCAGTTGGAATGCAGACAACAATTAAGGGATATGGACAAATCTCTAGAGAATGTTAATGAATATAAGTACTTATGAGAGAGAGTAAGTGATCTGTATAGGAAAAGAGACCGAAAAAAGGATATATATATATATATATATATATATATATATATATATATATATATATATATATATATATATATATATATATATATATATATATATATATATATATATATATATATATATATATATATATATATATATATATATATATATATATATATATATATATATATATATATATATATATTCTCACACTCTTCGGGGCTTGATGAAACCACCCCCAGCTCCAACTAGAGTAGCGACTCCAATATGACTCAGCTACCGCAGGGAGTGCAGCTTAGCAGAACTCCTCATCAAAAGGAGAGGAATGGAGCTCTGGTCCCCAACTCAAAATAGGTAAAAAATATCTTCTATATAACAACTGCCTCCCTACTTGTCACCTGAGCTCCAAAGCTCCCGCAAATTCCTACATCGAGGATCACTACAATGCGTTGACTACGGTGTCCCTCCAGCGTCCACCTTGATGCCGGGATTCATACGTCGGCTCTGAGGACCGCAGAAGAGAACACACAGGAATTACAATTCACCGTAGGATTGCCGAAAGGCACCTGCTCAAAGCCGTCAAATGTTGGCATCGCAATCCTCTAAAATGGCGTCATAAGTCAGCTGCAGCAGTAGGTTAGGCGAGTGGCGAGCTTCAACTGTGTCTTCAAGCAAACGAGTTCCTTGCACGAAAACACAGGTGTCTCTTTTCACCAAGGACTCGAAAAACACAGAAAAGAAACAAGCGTTAAACTAGCCACTTATAATTCTTTAAGGGAGCAGGGAGGAGGTTAAAGTAGCACTTCAAAAGAAAAATATAAATTTACAACTGAAACCTTATTAACTAAATCTTATGCCAATTTTACATAAAAAAAAAACAAAAATGCAATAATAAGGCTAACGTAAACAAAAGTAAAAATTACGTTAATACATAATACGTTCCTCCTCCTCAAAAAAAAAAAAATAATAATTAAAAATTATTATTTTTTTTATATACAAATGGGAATTCACCTCAAATATAAGAACAATAAGTGTAATAAACGGAACAATAAACCTAAAACTAAACCGAAAGTACCTCTAAAGAATACAATCCAAAAGCTTTATATAGCTTACCATTACTTTAGAGATCCAATATTACCGTACTTCGTCCAAAATCTTCAATTCTATGGACACAGACTTACCTAACTAAACATGAATAAACTTACAGGTCTACCCATAGACATACACCTTAACCTACAATAAACTGGCTTTATTGTTCAAAAAGTCATATATATTATTATACAATCAAGAGTTGTAGTATATCGGGACAAATCAATAATAAATTTAGAGGAACCTTTATAAAACACTAGAGTGTATACCACTCAAAGAAACCTCCTAAACTCTATATACAAATCTGTTATTTAAACAAAAGTACATCCAAACAAAATTTCTTTTATACAACCTTAATGGAAAAACGAGCAAGGCGGCGTATGAGAAGGATCAAGCAAGCACACTAAATTCTAGAAATAGTGTCAGGAATTTTGTTTTCAGTCCCTTTAACATATTTTATAACTAAATTAAATTCCCGCAGAAAAAAAGCCCCAGCGCAAAATCCTCTGGTTTGTTCCCTTCATCTGCTCGATAAAAACTAAGGGATTGTGGTCCGTCCCTATCTCAACCAGGAAAGAAAAATTTTCATATATGGCTTGGAATAGTTAAGAGCGTGGACCAAAGAAAGAGCTTCTTTTCTTTGGTGGAGTAACGTTTCTCCGCCGCCAGAAGCTTTTTGCTATAATAAGACAGAGGATGAACACCGTCCCCCTTTCTCTGAAAAAGGACACTTCCAATATCGACGTCACTGGCATCTACTGCTATAATAAAAGGCTTCTGAAAATCTAGGGAAGTCAAAATGGGGTTAGTAATTAATACTGATTCAAGTTTATTAAAAGATTCTTCACACTAATCCAACCACAAGAACTTTTTTTCCTTTTTCTAATAAACTAGTAAAAGGGTGAATATGATCAGAGTAAATATGCATTAATCTGCGGTAATAACCCGTCATGCCCAGCACTCTTCTTACTTCTCTAACATTACCAGGCCTTTTCAAATCTATAATTGCCTCGAGGTTAGCTTGCCACCTGACCTAAACCAACCTCGTGACCCAATTAAAAAACCTTGGCCTGGCACAATTCGCACTTACCCAAATTAACAACTAACCCTGAAGACCTAAGAGCTTCAAAAACCTTATGTAACTTTAACATGTGGGCATCCCAGTCATTACTATATAGTACCAAACCATCAATATAAATATCCACTCCTTCAAATCCACAAATTACCCTATTCATGAGCTTTTGAAAACTACGTGTAGCATTTTCCCTTCACAGAGGCATAAACTTACACTCGTATAGGCCAAACGGAGTGACAAATGCGTATATTTCACGAGTTTGGTCGGACAATGGAACCTACCAATAACCCTTTAAAAGTTCCAGCTTAGTAATAAATCCGATCTAGACAATCATCAATATGAGTAAGAGGAAACGATTCATTTTTCGTACTGGTGTTCACTTTACAGTAGTCCACAAACATGCCTAACTTACTGTCTGCATTCTTTACTAATATAATAGGAGAACTCAAGGGACTTACAGAGGGTTTAATAAGGTTATGTTTCAACATATACTCTATCTCCTTACTGACCAAATTCCATTTTACTTGGTTCAGTCGGTAAGAACTCTTCTTTCTTCTTCACAAGGGAAGAAACACCAACATCAACGTCATGACTTAAAATATTTGTCTTATGTGGAGCATCCTAAAAAAGATCTGAAAAGGAATAAATTAAATTCAGCACAGCCTCCGTATGTTAATAACTGAATGATCTAAACTACTTTTTAACATCTAGTTTTGCCTATTTTCCCCCAATTCATCCGAAGGAAACTGACACCCTAACTCGTCACAGTACTCGAGAGGCATATCCAATACCACAGACACAGGCTCGGACACTATCGCTAATGGATAACTTTGCTACCTGAACGGTGAGTAAATACAAATTAATCCGCTAACTAAGCGGCACTACTCAATTTGACACTTTTTACCTGATCCAGGTGAACTCTCATCTCCATGCTACAGGCCTTCTTAAACTACTCAAGGAACAACAGTTCATGTAACGCAGCGAAAGTGACTCTCTGACGACTTTTACGCCAGTCGTCGAACTGTTCCTCCTTGCCTCGCGCAAACTCAACGAAAGACTGGGCAGAGTGTTTGTATAGTTGTGATACCGGAGGCGGTAGTCCTATGGGACCAAGTCTTAGGACTTTAAAATTAAGGCTTTTACCTTCTGGTAACACCGAGCTACTCCCTCCTCCAAGGCATTATACACCTGCATTGCCTTGCCCACTATCCTACACTGTATTTATGCAGTACACATTTCTGTGGGCCAAGAGAATCAGGAGGCCACAAGCTCAAATGCCCTGAAGAACTCAGGGACATTCTTTTCGTAAAACACCAGCAGCAATTTAGTGCAGCACCTATGTTAAACCGATCTTGGAAGGTATCTTTAGGGGAACTTATCAAATTAGCCCTCTGCAACCTAGCCATCTCTATATTTAATTTCGCCATCTCCAACTCATGACACCTTACCTGCTCGTTCTCCTCATAGTCTATTTTTCGCAACCCTATGCGTTTGCAAATAAGGTTGTATTCCTTCTCCTCCTTGGAGTCACCCAACTCATTAATAGTGGCCGGAGATTTGAAAGGTACAGAATCAGGGAGGGCCAAGAACGGATTAGAGGACACATTACCCGGACCCTTGAGAAAATTTGCTGGACCCTTGTAAAGGGGACCTACGACAGGAGGGTCTTAAAACAGAGTTACACCAGCCCTCATACCTACATTGTCCTCTTCCAAACCCTCACTCAAACTCTCCTCACCATCACTAATTACATCGCTCCCACTTACTGAATGTTAAGCTTCAGCTGACTCCTTTTATATTTTATCCCTAACTGCTAACAATATCTCTGCTCTGGTGTCTGTTGTCTTCCGCGGAACATCCAACCACTTAGCACGCTCAACTAATTGTTTTTTACCCCAAAATTTAGCTGGATTAAAAACAGATTCCACCATTTTGTAAAAGAATAGAAAACAAAATTCACGGGAGAAATGTAACAC
>NC_090744.1:78154033-78161533 GCF_036898095.1 Palaemon carinicauda | reverse complement strand
GCCAGTCGTCTCTGTCTTGAGCATTTAATTCTATACTTTTCCATTCATCTTCTCCTACTTCACGCATTATAGTCCTAAGCCATGTAGGCCTGGTTCTCCTAATTCTTCCAGTGCCTTGTGGAGCTCAGGTAAACGTTTGGTGAACTTATCTCTCTTTGGGAGTGCTAAGAACATACCCAAACCATCTCCATCTACTCTTCATCATGATCTAATCCACATATGGTAATCTCTTATATAGTTTCATTTCTAATCTTTTCCAGCCATTTAACTCCCAATATCCTTCTGAGAGCTTTATTCTCAAATCTACTATATTTATTGGAGATTGTTTCATTGTCATACCATGACTCATGTCCATAGAGTAACATCGCTCTCACTATACTGACATATAGTCTGATTTTTATATGAAATTTTAGGCGATTTGGTTTCAAGATTTTACTCAACCTAGCCATTGTCTGATTTGTTTTTTGTCAATCTTCCACTAAACTTTAATTCTAAAGACCCTATATCAGAGATCATTGTTCCTACATACTTAAATGATTCTACCTCATTAATCCTTTCTTCTTCCAATGATATTTTATCTTCCTTTGCATACTCCATTCTCATCATCTGTCTTTCTTCTATTTAGCTTAAGCCCCACCTTGTGTATTATTTCATGCATTCTGGTACGCAAGAATTGCAAATCATGTGGTTTTCTGCTAAGAAGAAGAGCATCATCAGCATATCACCACTACAGTCCAATCCATCTCCACCATCTCTGATTTTTCTACACATTACAAAGTCCCTGAGGAGAATAGACACCATAGGTGACAACACATTCCCTTGGAGTATTCCACTGTTCACTGGAAACTCACTTGATAAGAGTTCATTAACAATAACTTTGCAATTGATATGCTCATGAACAGACTTAATCAAATTTACACATTTAAGAGGAAATCCATAATAACACAGGATTCTCCATAAAATTGGCCGGTGCACACTATCAATCGCTTTTTCATAGATCACAAATACCGTCAAAAGGGGGTTTCTATATTCTATGCCTTGCTGTGAAACAATTCTCAAAATGGAAATTTTGTAAGTGCAACTTCTGCCTTTTCTAAATCCTGCTTGTTCATCTCAGCTTTTCATCAATTGTTTCTCGCCAGTCTCTTAATAATAAGCATACCATATATTTTCATAACAACTGACGTAAGTGTTATGCTTTTGTAATTATTGTAATCAGTCAGGTCTCCCTTTTTAGCTATTTTCACTAACACTCCTAACTTCCATTCATCAGGTTTTGCCTCTTCATGCCACATTCTACAAAATAATCTTGTAAGTAGTCTGAGAGTCAAAAAAAAAAAAAAAAAAAAAGTCATTTTCGGCCAGTATCATCTCGGCAGTTATTCCATCGTATCCAGGCCTTTCCATCTCCTGAGGTTTTTTTGGATAGCTTCGACTTCAAACACACTGAATTCATTAATGGGCACTTGAAGGACTTCATCAGCTTCACGTATATCAATAAAATTATTCTCTTCATATGTCCTATTCATAACCACACTCATGTGTTCCATCCAACGTTGTCTTTCTTCATCTTATGTTAATATAACAGAGCCATCTCTCTTTCTGATGGGTATATGCTTCTTCTTCTTTCCCTCAGTCGAGATTTCATTATTAATTCTATGAACCATTTCCACAACATAACCACTTCCTGAGTTCATAGCTTTGTCGGTCTCACCTGCTTAACTGTCTAAATACTCTCTCCAGTCATTCCTGATCTTTTCTGTTGACCTTGCTGTCAGTACTGGAATTCTTAGCATGCTCTAACTTGTAATTATCAGTGCTTCCTCGAAAAGTTTCAACAATCCTATTCAAAATCTTACTAAAGTTTTCCATCTAACGTTGACTCTCTTTCTCTTCTGTTGCTATAACAAAACCATCTCTCTTTTTTATTGGTATGGGCTTCTTGTGTACCCCGGTCAAGATTCCATCAATTATTCTATGAGCATTTCGAAAACTATAGCCAGTTCCTGAACTCAAAACTTTATCAGCCTCATCTGCTTTACTGTCTATGTATTCTCTCCAGTCATTCCTGGCTCTTCTTTTGATATCACTATCATTACTGGAATACTAAGCATGCTCCACTTCGTAATTCTCATCACTTCCTCGGAAACTTTCAACAATCAATTTCTGTCTTTGTCTTCTTTTTATAGTATCCCAAGTATCATTCGATATCCATGGCTTTCTCCTTGTACCTGTTTCTCCAAAGACTTCACTACCAACTGACTGATATATGTTCCTAATATCACACCATTCTTCATTAATTGTCAGTTCTCCATCTATTAAAGTCTCTATGAATGCAAATTGATTCCTACATAAAATTGCAAATATTTCTTTGTGCTCTTCCTCTAAAGCTTAGTTGTATCAAATCTAGGCATTCTATCTATCGTTCTGTTGGGTGCTTTCAGTTTTAATTTTAGTGTGGCAATGAGGGGCTGGTGATCACTAACAATATCTGCACCTCTATAGTTTCATACATTTCTCAGAGTCTTCATTTATTCATTATTAATGGCAATGTGATCTATCTGTTTTTTGTAATTGCCACATGGCGAGGTCCATGTATACTGTGGATGTTCTTATGTTTGAACAGAGTACCTCCAATGACAAGATTGTTTGCTGAATAGAAACTTATGAAATATGCTTCATTTTCATTTGCAACTTCGCTAAGACCCTCGACACCCATCACATTCTCTATCCCTTGATCATTTCTTCCAACATTAGCATTGAAGTCTCCAGTAACAATTTTCATATCTCTCTCAGGGATCTCATCTATTATCCTCTCCAGTTCTTCATAGTATTCATCTTTCCTTTCTGCAAGGGAATAATTTTTTGGGCATTGCAAACTATACACACACACACACACACACACTTATATATATATATATATATATATATATATATATATATATATATATATATATATATATAAATATATATATATATATATATATATATATATATATATATATATGTACATAAATATATATATATATATATATATATATATATATATATATATATATATATATATATATATATATATATATATATACATATATATATGTACATAAATATATATATATATATATATATATATATATATATATATATATATATATATATATATATATATATATATATATATATATATATATATCGCATATTTGTGCTATAAAGGAATTTAGAAAACAGATGATAACCATGACAATCATATTGATAATAATATATAAGTCATTTACATGATAACTAAATTAGTATAATGATATTAAGGGGTAATTACTAAACTTGATAAAAATTCCCTAGTGAGAAACGTTCATAAGACAACAGGAACAGGAAGCAAAAGCTATTTCTCTTGGTACATTCTTTGTTGTAGGCCATATGTCATATGAAAGGCCAGCTGCATTTTATTCACAATAAATTCTGTGTAATACAGCAAAACTAACATCTTTCCTTATAAAGAACCATTTGCATTCTGGGACTCAGACTCTTTAAACAAATTAACCTCACAATCTTCGCCTACCTTCTTAACAAAAACTGAAATGAGGGTTTTCGAAAAAGTGAGCTGGATGGGAATTTAGAATTCAACATAACCAATATAAAATTCATCTTCTCTCTCTCTCTCTCTCTCTCTCTCTCTCTCTCTCTCTCTCTCTCTCTCTCTCTCTCTCTCTATAAAGCACCTGGATAAAACTATGAGAAACGTTAGTTCATAGGAATTCTATACAGCCAATGAAATATCAGTTAGTCATTTCTTGGTATCGTAACAAGAAATTATTTTTCATATCACCTATTGCAGATATTAGAAGGGATGGGGGTAAATCTTTGAAATCGACCATTAGAAATATAAATATAGTATTTATAAGAATTAAATATTCCAGCAGTCATACTGATATATGCACCGATTTCGGACACCTTTGAGAAACGTAAGCCGCGCTATAACAAATAAAAAAGAAGATGGGTCCTCTTTTAATACATAAATCCTAAAAATAAGGAACGCAATATAGTTAATGAATACTGTGTCATAAGCACACTAATTTCGTGTAGTTCCCCTCTTGCCATTACCGTCCTATCTAAGAAAGAACTAAGTTTTTAAAATGTTTTTTGCTTAATAACCAAAAGGTTTATGATCATCTTTATAGATGATGTCCTCATTGAGACGACTTTTGCATAAAAAGATATTCCATTAAATACGACCAAGAAAACTTCCACTGAAAATGTCTGTTAATGATTATCACATGGAAGTAATCTGCTTGATTGGAGGTGTTTTGGCATCCTGACAGCTACGGTCATTGAATGCGCTGGGCGGTTCTGTGTTGAAGGGAGATACAGGGTTAAAAGCTGATTGTCAATACACTATCATATGCGTAAGACCTGTTTTGAAAAATTACTGGCATTGGTAGTCATATATCTTCATTTCTTTTTTCTTTACAAGGAAACAACCATAAATGAGATTTCCTGGTATCTGATAGCAGGTTCTAGCAACATAAAATACTATTTTAAAGTGACCAGTTAAAATTTATACACAAAAAATGTCATAAAATAACTCTTGGCCTACTCTAGGATTTTTCCAAAAACATACTAATGATATTGATTCTTTTCTATAAACTAATTCCAATATTGATCAACTTAGGGCTATCAGTTTTCTGAGCCCACAATGTTTACTTACGATTTTTTATATTTACCAATTATTTTTAAAATAAAATTTTATTTCGGAATTTTAACGGTTTTTATATTTAAAAATCATCTAATTTGTAGTTTACAGAAGGCAATTATCTAATATCTTAATTGATAATCATAATTTTTGTCTTTGGTTTTAAACTATGATGATAATATATGAAAATTAAAATATCACAAACAGAAGAGTACACAAGAGACTTGATCATACTATCTTGGACATAAAAATCAGAGAATTGGATATATATATATATATATATATATATATATATATATATATATATATATATATATATATATATATATATATATATATATATATATATATATATATATGTATATTTATACATATATATATATATATATATATATATATATATATATATATATATATATATATACATATATATGTATATATATATGTACATACATACATATATATATATATATATATATATATATATATATATATATATATATATATATATATATATATATATATATATATATACATATGTATACACATTTATATATATATATATATATATATATATATATATATATATATATATGTATATATATGTATATATATACATATATACATATATTTATATATAAGTATATATATATGTATATATATATATATATATATATATATATATATATATATATATATATATATATATATATATATATATATATATATATATATATATATGTATATATATATATATATATATATATATATATATATATATAAATTTATATATATATATATATATATATATATATATATATATATATATATATACATATATATATATATATATATATATATATATATATATAAGTATATGTATATATGTATATATGTATATATATATATATATATATATATATATATATATATATATACGTATATATTTATATATATATATATATATATATATATATATATATATATATATATATATATATATATATATATATATATATATATATGTATATGTATATATATATATATATATATATATATATATATATATATATATATATATATATATATATATATATATATATATATTTAATATAAGCCATATATATTGATACATTAAACTATGGATTCTCTTAACGACCTCCGGGTCAGAGTACAAGGAAAAATCAGTCAAAGACTACAGTATCTGACCGGTCGGGAATAATACCTTGGTCCAGGATACATTTTTAACATTGACCATACCACTCTCAGTCGTTGAGTGGTATGGTCAATATCACACAGGTATGCTAGACCAGTCTTCGAACACAGCCGGTCAGATACTATAGTCTTAGCGTGATTTCGCCTGGGTATCTGATCTCGAGGTGGTTGAGAGAATCCAGACTTTAATGTATTAACATATATAGCTTTTTTGAAATATGAAAAAGACGTTCAAATGTGTGAAATTTATATATATATATATATATATATATATATATATATATATATATATATATATATATATATATATATATATATATATATATATATATATATATATATATATATGTCACTAAGATGGAGGAAGCATAAGAAAAACATATTTGGACTAGGGTTTTCATATCTTCATACCTTTTTAGGCCCTTTGAAAATACGGAAGCTCCAGCACAAAAAATAATAATTTTTCAGATCCTCCCTCCAGCTGAGTAACAAATATATACATCGTATGCCTCTGCGATACATCGTCAATATATATATATATACATATATATATATATATATATATATATATATATATATATATATATATATATATATATATATATATGTATATATATATATATATATATATATATATATATATATATATATATATATATATATATATATATATATATATATATATATATATATATATATATATATATATATATACATATATATATATATATATATATATATATATATATATATATATATATATATGTATATATATATATATATATATATATATATATATATATATATATATATATATATATATATATATATATATATATATATATATATATATAGCCAGGACTGATGCTCAACACGTTAATTTATGCTAATAAAACCTTGTTGGAACTAAAAGAATTTTTTCACAAGAGATAACATAAAGTAGCAGGGAGCATTAACGTCTTGGTAGAACGGTAAATTAACATTTTCCATTACAAAGTGTAGCAAGAGCCTTAATTTACATTTCTGTGCTCCCTTTACGATCTCTCATAACCCATTCTGTTATTCCTAATATCCAACTAGTGTCTGTCATTCTCATTATATCTTGCCCATGTCCATTAATTATTCTTACACTTAGGAATATCCCCCAATATATTTTCTTCTAATATCCATGGTGCTTTTTTTATCACTTAGTGTTATTCCTATCATAATTGTTTCCATAGCTCTTTGAGTTCAAACTAGCTTATGCTTTAAGGCTTTAGTAGGTTTATAAGATTCTGATGCAAAGTTAATACTGGTAGAGAAAGTGGCGTTTATCTTTCATAATATCAATTTGTTTTCCAAATGCTCTCCATCCCACGCCTTTCCTTCTTATAATTTCCATCTCGTGTCCTAGGGAAACACTTACTGTCTGTCCTAAGTTCGTATTGTATATTCATTAACAATTTATAGAGGCATCTCTAACTCTCATTTGTTGTCTCTGCATCTTCATTGAAGATTATCTTAGTTATACTCATATTGATTCTCAGTCAAATATTTCCTGTATTTTCTATTCAAATCCTCTATCATTTTTGTGATTCCTTTCATGATCCACTAAACAC
>NC_090744.1:78135348-78143533 GCF_036898095.1 Palaemon carinicauda | reverse complement strand
TTTCTTTGTTTTTTCTAAAGTTTCATATACTTTTTATTCCCCAGTTTGGATGGGGATAATTCCATTTAAAACTCTTAAAACGTTACAATTAAAATTTCATCTTCGTTTTAGTCTTTGAGGTAAAATATAAACAACGTAGCGTTTCACACTATATTTATATGTTGAAAAATAGATTAGATATAAATGAATAACAATTACGTAAGGGTTGATCTAATCTGATACACGAAAAATAAATATATTTCTCTCACTATTTCTCACAGCTTTACTTAAGCCTAGGATAAATACAACTAATACAAGTACACCCATTTCATAGCAATATTGTACTTACGCTACTATTGATGGCTTCAGAAATTTGAGAATAAGTGAGGATGAAATATTTAATTTAGTTAATTCAGTAAATAAGCTGATTATAGATAGGCTTACCTTGATCAATCTATAAGTTCTAATATCATATACCATATAATTTAAGTAAATAAAACTTTCTGATATTTAACTTCAGCTTTTCCTATACGGTTTCATTAAAAGGACTCAATCTTACTTTTCTCGTTTTCATACGGTCTGGTCTACTGATTCAAGTATCCAATGCAAGGTTCATAAAATGAATCGACAACAATTTTAAAATGTCCTGCATCTCTCCCTTTCTCTTTTAAATCTCCAAGCATCATAACTGTTGTAGTTGGGATGCCATAATGTCCTATTTTGAGTACTACTTAATCATTAATCTACCCCAACATGGAAAAAATGGTTTACTGATCGTATCTTACGTATATAAATGGTGTGGTGGTTTGAATTTTCTTTTAAGTGGTTAAGGAAAGGGGAGCACAATTCAAAGACTACTGTCATCGAACAATTATCAATTCATTATGATTTTCATAGGAAATGGGGGGCACATGACGTACAAATTCCATAAAGATGGACATTATTATATCCTCCCACCAAGATAGTGATTATGGGGTGGGGTGGGGTGGGGGGTGGGGGGTAGAGATTCGAAGTGGGGCACTGTGTGGGTGAGTGGGGGGGATTTATATCTGGTCACATTATTCATATCTGCAGTTTATATTCCCATTAAACAGCTTCCAAGGAGTGTAATACATTATGCAAGACAGACTTTGGCCCACTTTTTTGCGATTCCGTTATCTCCTTAATCGACGAGAGACAGAATAATAGTAATAAATGCTTTCTCTTTATTCCACCTTTTACTAGAACGCAATAGTAGCAACCTCTCCATGTCAGTCACTGTATGTACTAACACTTAACTCAGCAATAAATAATGAACGTGTGTTTAGTGTACCGACAGTACCAAAATAGTGACAGTAATTCTAATGACTTATCCTTCAGAAGTATTAGCATAACTAATATCCAATAATGGTGTTGTTTGGGGTGGAGACAGATAAAGGTAGGGTTTTGGCCGGTGTTTTCCTTTGAAGTTTCTTTTTGGAACTTCACAAGGAAAAGCATAATGTAAGATTCAGCAACTAATATGTCATTCTTTTAAAGTGGCTGGTCTTGAAAAGTCATATCTCCCTTTCAGAGTGAGTTTAAGAATAACAATTAAAAAAAAAAAAAAAAAAAAAACAGATTTTATTTCAAGCGGCATATTTACAAAAACTTACACCTAAATAAAGTGATACTTATTAAACTTATTGCATAACTTGACTAAATATTAAATTAGTTGGTAGTTGATCAACTGGACCCACCACGAGTATTCCTGTGAGAGTATCACTCAGGTCTTGGAAAAGACGTCATCAGCTGTCATAGCCTGCTTCAGTATTAGGTAAGATTAAGTGAGTAGTTGTAAACAGATTCTATGCCCCCGCACTATACTGTAACACAGGCTTATATTCAATATATTCAAAAGGAGTGAGACAAGTAATCTTTTGATAATTTTTTTCTATTTAATTTTACCACTATAGTAAAAAAATATCAGTTTTATCTGTATCTCATTGAATTCATAAGAGAATATACACCTAATTTAGCGGGTTCATCCATGAACGAAAGTCAGAAAAAAAGGTATGCCTTTTTTTCTTTTTCTTTACAGAAAATATTCTCTACTCAATAAAAGAAAAACCTACACAAATTCTAAAATCGAAACATGATAAATATCCTTGGTCTAAACCAAAATCAATAATAATAATAGCAATAATAACATTAATGAAAACCACAAAACACTCTATAACATATATATTCTCAAACCACTAAACGGTAGGTACCACAGAATTGTCACAAAAACCTGGGAAAGGATTCCAAAAACATTTACACAGAACTTGCAAGAAGTGAGGAATAACCGACACTCAAAACGAGCATTTCTGGTGGAAAAAGATATGAACGCAAATCAAGAGGCTCAAAATAGAACAATAAAACAAAAGTAGACACACAAATAAATAAACAAGCTCCAGAAAAGCAATAATCAGGAAACAGGCTGGCAAGAGAACTTACCTCCTGGAAGCCAACAAGACATGATGATGGGAAAAACAACAAAAACATTTAAGAACCTAGTGTTTATGGTTATTAGAAAATTCAACATAATAGCTATTACCTATAATAAAAAATAATCATAATCATGATAATGTAGTAATTTATATTATTATTATTATTATTATTATTATTATTATTATTATTATTATTATTATTATTATTATTATTATTATTATTATTATTATTATTATTATAAAAAAGTAATAATTTGTCTGATATACTATATGCATGAGATAGGAAATTCTAGAGTGATTATTGACGGAAAATTTACTTTTGAGGAGCACATTAAGCCTTTTTATTCTTAAACTGAAAAAAAGGCAGGAATGACATGGATTATTTTATATATAAGATTGATATATTTTAATATTGGGCTGCATAAGCAGCATTACGTATTGATTTGAGATAGTTTTTGATATATAAAGAAATAATAGGCTATAACATTACTGTTTTTTTATTATTATTCTGTTTAGAGAAGATTTTTATTTTCACCATAGAAGATAAAGAAAAAAAAACATTAATTTTTTCCCTTTATTTCTCAATACAGCAGCAAACCCATGTGAAAAATGATTTATAGTTTTTCGAGGGATAAAAGTATTTTTAATGATTGTTATCAATTATTCTTGAGAGAGTGAGAGAGAGAGAGGAGAGAGAGAGAGAGAGAGAGAGAGTGTTTGATTTGGCAATTCAATTCACTGTTTTTGTATTTTTGACGCTTAAACGTTACTATGCTCTCAAATAGTCGGGTGAGTATATATATATATATAAATATATATGATTTAAATCTCTCTCTCTCTCTCTCTTCTCTCTCTCTTTATTACTTATATATAAGTATATATATATATATAAATATATAAATTATATATATATTGTATATATATATATATATATGTATAATATATGTATATACATATATATATATTATATATACATATATCTATATATATATATATATATATATATGATTTAAATCTCTCTCACTCTCTCTCTCTCTCTCTCTCTCCCTCTCTCTCTCTCTCTCCTCTCTTTATATATACACACACACATATATATATATATATATATCTATATATAAATATATATATATATCTATATATAAATATATATATAATATATATATATATATAAATATATATATATATATATATATATATATAATAGTAATAGATAGGGCATTAACCCTCGGATAGGTACGGTCCTCGGACACCCTTTAAGGGTATACTCGGACGCGAACGACCCCCGACCGCCAAAAAAAATTCTTGAAAAATCAGTTTTGCAGTAACCTCCTTTTTTCTTTTGCCAAAAAAAACTTCAATGAATGCTTAAAACAACTGTAAAGATAAATACTACTCATCTGCAGAAAAACTATTTATTATAAATATTTTAAAAAATTAAGTAGAAAAAAAAAAGACCTGACATAAAAATTCATAAAAAAAAAACGTTTATACATATATACACAAATCCTTTTAGGAATAGATTCTTGAATGTTTAGGACACATCTTGATGTATTTTGGATGAAGTCAGACCCATGGAGGTGAAGATCTGAAATGAGAAAAAAAGGGTAACTTTTTTTTGGCCAAAAAAAATTGTCCAAATTTCATGAATTTTTTTGGGTACCCAAATGAAATAGGAAGTGGCTAATTTTTTTAGGGAATAAACATATGTTATCCTAAAATAGAAATATGTAAAAAAATCTTCATTATTTTGTAAATTACATTTATATCAGGGGCCATATCTAAAGGTAATTTTTTGAGTACTTGGAAATTTCGTAAAAAAATACATATATTTAATATATAATATGATATTTATGCAGGTAAAAATATACCAAAATATCAAAAATTCTATAGGGAACAAGAATATATATAGATAGGGCAGCTTACGCTTCGGATATGTCCACAAAATGGCCGCCAACCACACTGACTCAGACTCCCTAATCTGCCACTTGAAATGTAGGAAGGGTATGTCAATTTCAAGGTGTTATTTACTAATCTAATTATTATTGGATATGCATAAAAATTGTATGGTGGGTTGCTGGATAATTGTCGATTATTTTACAACTATAAAATTAAAATTCTGACCCAAAAAAATTTTTTTTGAAGGGAAATAAAATCGAAAAAAATAATGTAAAACAATATTTTAGCAAAAAAAATTTGATGATATTCAATCAAAAAAAAAATTAAAAAATTTTCCGACAAATAAACATCTAGAGGAATCATTACTCTGTGATAGTTCCTTAGTACGTAGTAATTTTGAAAGAATTGGGAAAAAAACGAAAAAATGGCAATCACCGGAAAAATCGAACACATACCTATATATACGCCATATCTGGCTAAAAAAAAGATAGGCATGGGTAGCCAGATCATCTAGAAACACTTTCCAACACTATAAAAATATAAGTTTTGCGACACTACCTGCCAATTCCTTACGGTAACATGACTAAGCAAAAAAATGCAAAACAAATAAAAAGGGGCACTCGTGGAAAAATGGCCATTCTAATATACGGCATTTCAGAAAAAAAAAATTTCAGCCACGTGCAAGGCAAACCATCAAGGCATATTTTCCGACAAATAAACATATAAATGAAATATTACTCTGTGATAGTTCCTTAGTACTTAGTAATTTTGAAAGAAATGGGAAAAAACGAAAAAATGGCAATCACAGGAAAATCGAACACATACTTATATATACGCCATATCTGGCTAAAAAAAAAATAGGCATGGGTAGCCAGATCATCTAGAAATACTTTCCAACACTATAAAAATATAAGTTTTGCGACACTACTTGCCAATTCCTTACGGTAACATGACTAAGCAAAAAAAATGCAAAACAAATAAAAAGGGGCACTCGCGGAAAAATCCCCAACATTCTAATATACGGCATCTCAGATAAAAAAAAAAAAGACATGCACGTGTTAGCCCAACCATCAAGGCACACTTTCTAACACATAAACATGAAAAAAAAATCAATAATATACGGCAATTCCTTACTACTAAGTAGTAAATTTTTACAAATATTGAAAAAAAAAACAGAAATTGGCAACCGCAGTTAAATACCCAATATACCAATAACTACGTCGTATCTGACAAAAACAAAATCACGCATGGGTAGCCAGATCATCTAGACACACTTTCCAACATTAAAAAAGCAAAAGTTTTACGACACTATTTCGCAATATCTTACGGAAAAATGACTTGGCAAAAAAATTTAAAAAAATTAAAAAGGGACACTCGCGGTAAAATGCCCGACATTCTAATATACGACATCTCAGATAAAAAAAAAAGACATGCACGTGTTAGCCTAACCATCAAGGCACACTTTCTAACACATAAACATGAAAAAAAAAATGAATAATATACGGCAATTCCTTACTACGTAGTAATTTTTACAAATATTGAAAAAAAACAGAAATTGGTAACCGCAGTTAAATACCCAATATACCAATAACTACGTCGTATCTGACAAAAACAAAGTCATGCATGGGTAGCCAGATCATCTAGACACACTTTCCAACACTAAACAATCAAAAGTTTTACGACACTATTTGGCAATATCTTACGGAAAAAATGACTTGGCAAAAAAATTAAAAAAAATGAAAAAGGGGCACTCGCGGTAAAATGGTCCTCGTGGTGATGAACGACATTTTAACTAAAAAAAAAAACATGCACATGGTAGCCAAACAATCCACCAAGACTTTCCACAACTGATAACCTATACAAGTTGCACCATTCTACGACAATTTCATAATACGTAATAACTTTGATAATTATGCAAACTACCTCAGAAGGGTAAACTCGGACGCGAACGACCCCGACGCGTCTCAGAAATCGGGGAAGGAGTACAGCTACAGCAATGCACATCTGGACACTACTAGAGCGTGTAGGGGAGACACCTCCTGCAGGTCGATCACCCACAAATTCAGTCACAGGGGTGAGTCACGTGAGAAAAAACCTGTTTTTTTTTTTGACGCTCGGGGTCGCAAACGACCCACCGTACCTATCCAGGGTTAATGGATTATGTGTTGATAACTAAAAGAATGTTTGGAAGATTGAAAGACGTGCACGTGTTTAGGGGTATGGCTAACGGTATGTTCTGATCATTTTTTGGTGGAAGGAAAATTAGTTTTAGCAAAAGAGTGGGGGAATAGAGTAGGTGGATGTAAAAGGGAGCTAATGAGGGTTGAAGAGCTAATAAAACCGGGGGTAAAAAGTAAATATCAGGAAAGGTTGAAAATGGCATATGACGAGGTGAGAGTAAGAGAAACTGGTAATTTAGAGGAGGAGTGGATGTTAGCAAAAGAAAATTTTGTCGGGATTGCAAGTGATGTATGTGGCAAAAAGATTGTTGGAGGCAGCATGAGGGAAGGGCAGTGAATGGTGGAATGAAGGAGTGAAGGTAAAAGTGGAAGAGAAAAAGAGGGCTTTTGAAGAATGGCTGCAGAGTAATAGTATAGAGAAGTATGAAAAATATAGAGAGAAAAATGTGGAAGTAAAGCACAAGGTACGTGAGGCAAAGAGGGGCAGCTGACCTGAGGTGGGGTCAGGGACTGGGTCAGTCATATGAAGAGAATAAGAAGAAGTTTTGGAAAGAAGTGAAGAGAGTAAGGAAAGGCTGGTGCAAGAATTGAAGAGACAGTGAAAGATGGAAATGGAAGGTTGTTAAAAGGAGAGGAGGCAAGGAAAAGGTGGGCGGAATATTTGAAAGTTTGCTGAATGTTGAGGATAATAGGGAGGCAGATATAATTGCTGTTCCAGGTGTTGAGGTGCCAGTGATGGGAGATGAGAATGAGAGAGAGAGATTAGAATAGAGGAAGTGAGGAGAGCACTAGATGAAACGAAAGTAGGAAAAGCATCTGGTATGGATGGTGTGAAAGCTGAGATGTTGAAGGAAGGGTATGTGACTGTACTTGAATGGTTGGTGAGATTGACAACATTTGTGTTGTCAATGGTACCAGTAGATTGGGTTTGTGCATGTATTGTACCACTTATATAAGGGTAAGGGAGATGTGCATGAGTGTTGTAATTCAAGAGGTATTAGTTTGTTGAGTGTAGTTGGAAAAGTGCATGGTAGAGTATTGATTAATAGGATTAAGGATAAAAACAGAGAATGCAATCTTGGAAGTACAGGGTGGTTTTAGAATGAGGTAGGGGTTGTAGGAATCAGATTTTTACAGTTAGGCGATATGAGAGAAATATTTTAGCATAAGGTAAGGAGTTGATAGGCAAGCAATGTGGAATGTGATGAGGTTATATGGAGTTGGTGGAAGGTTGTTGCAAGCAGTGAAAAGTTTCTACAAAGGTAGTAAAGCATGTGTTAGAATAGGAAATGAGGTGAGCGGTTGGTTTCCGGTGAGAGTGGGGCTGAGACAAGGATGTGTGATGTCGCTGTGGTTGTTTAACTTGTATGTTGATGGAGTGGTGAGAGAGGTGAATGCTCGAGTGCTTGGACGAGGATTAAAACTAGTAGGCGAGAATGATCATGGATGGGAGGTAAATCAGTTGTTGTTGGCGGATGATACTGTACTGGTAGCAGACACAGAAGAGAAGCTTGACCGACTAGTGACAGAATTTGGAAGGGTGTGTGAGAGAAGGAAGTTGAGAGTTAAAGTGGGTAAGAGTAAGGTTATGAGATGTACGAGTAGGGAAGGTGGTGCAAGGTTGAATGTCATGTTGAATGGAGAGTTACTTGAGGAGGTGGATCAGTTTAAGTACTTGGG
>NC_090744.1:78127848-78132848 GCF_036898095.1 Palaemon carinicauda | reverse complement strand
TAAAAACAGTAATAATAACAATGAAAATAATAATAATAATAATAATAATAATAATAATAATAATAATAATAATAATAATAATAATAATAATAATAATACCAGCAACTTTATCTTCAACACAATTGCGCTTCATGCAAAGGTTTTGAATCAGATACCAGAAATGAATATGATTCAATAATCTCTTGCATCTTTCAATAAAAATTAAATTTTGCGTGGGTGCTATCACTAAGCAGAAGGATACGTTTCCAACAATCTACTTAACCTAATATACTATGCTATCTCTCTCTCTCTCTCTCTCTCTCCCTCTCTCTCTCTCTCTCTCTCTCTCTCTTCTCTCTGTATATATATATATATATATATATATATCTTATATATATATACATATATGTATATAAATATAAATATATATATATATATAATATATATATATTTATATATACATATATATACATATCTGTGTATATATATTATATATATATATATATATGGGATAAATTTTGCACATTTTTACGTGTTTTTCATATTAACGACCTCGGAATCAGAGCCCCCAGGCGAATTCACACAAAGACAAGAGCTTGGCTCCGGCCGGGAATCGAACCCTGATCGGCAAGCTTGTATAGACAGTGACTAAGCCACTTGGCCATGAAGAAATATAAAAGTCAATGACAATTCCTCTGTATATATATATATATATATATATACAGTATATATATAAATATATATATATATATATATATATATTTTCGTGAAGATATATATGGATGTAATATCATATTTACAACTCAGTTGTCGGATTGCTCTTTTCGTAATGTTTTGATGCAAATCCATATTTATGATATCAAAAATTATTATAGGAAGTGTTCAATTGTAATTAGGGCATACAAAAGCAGAACGACAGTAATATCAAGTCTCTTCAATGCTTTCTGGGTCAGGTTTCAGAAAGCAAATAAAATATGCAGCAAGTGGCCAGCAAAGTTTTTACTAAGTAAGAGTAGATAAAATCAATGATCAACCACCAGCAGTCACAGTTTTCTTGGACATTATAAGAAAGAAATATTTCTATTCTATCTGAAGTAAAATTGCTTCGAAAACTGACAATGAGGAGTTTTAATCTTCCGATGGTATTTTAAATATATATATGCTCATCTTCATGAAATAATTTTTTTCAAGGGTAAAGCTATTAATAAATTATCCTCTTCATTATTTAATATTAAAGATATTTAATTTGCTTCTATAAATGATAAAAGTGTGAATCCTAGGGTTAGTTACATTTCTTGAAAATTAACAATTATATGAATGTTATTTACTAAGGTTTTCTTCAAAACATTAAATACAAAAGCAAATATGTCATCTAAATTGGCGATGATTATGCTGATTGCAACCCCTTTCCAATAATGCTCTCTCTCTCTCTCTCTCTCTCTCTCTCTCTCTCTCTCTCTCTCTTATCCCCACTTTAAGGGCCCGGTTGCCTGATGCATCATCTCCAATTCCTTTTATCAAAAGCATCCTCTTCCATCAGACCTTTTCTTTTCAATTCATACCTTCATCGTATCTCTGCCTCCCTCTTGATTTTCTTCCCCAAACAGAATCATTCTAACCCTCCCTCCCTCCCTCCCGACCATCCATCCTCAACACGCGCTCACACTTTCTCAGTCGTGACACTCTTATCTTTTCTGTTATCTTTACCACACCTGCCATTCTTATTTCATCATTTTCCAATCTTTCAAACAGTGAAATTCGCAATAAACCAATACAGCATTCTCATCTATGTTCTCTGAAGCTTTGCTTCCACTTTTTGTCTTAAAGCCGGAGTTTCTGATCCATAGAGTGACACTGGTTTTACTACTGTGCTTTAGATCTTAACTTTTATCTTGATTGGCCTTTTATTATCACATACCACTCCTTCGCCTCCCTCCACTTTCCCTCAGCTGTTTTTATCCTATCCTCAACGTCAGCCTCATATCTTCCTTCCTGATTAATAGTATCTAAATTGTTCTACATGTGTTATAAATGCGTCTCTACTTAAATGTATGGGTATTCTGTCCCTCCTTTCCATACTGCCCAACATTGTTTCAGTCTTATCCACATTTACCCTCAAGCTACCCATTTCCATAGTTTCTCTACCACCCTTCTCTGTAATTCTTCCTCATTCTCAGCAGAAATCAGTAAATCATCTACATATAGCAGCTCCCAGAACTCTTCATTCTTGATTCCTTCACTTAACACATCTAAGACCAACACAAATCCAAACGGGCTTAATGCTGACCGCTGATATAATGAAATGCTAAATTCAAAGGTTTCTGTTTCGCCAAAAGCTGTTATTACATTTGCCCTTGTTTGTTTTTTAATATTATCTCTACAACTTTAAGTAACTTCTCTGGGATTTTCCTTTTCCTCAAGCACAAAAACATCACTTCTCTTGTTATTGTATCATAAGCCTTCTTTAAATATAAAAAATCACAAAAGAGCTTCTAGTTTCCCTCTATTCCACTTTCCTGTAACCGCCTTACTTTAAAGATGGAATCTACAGGCCCTTATCCCCTCATGAATCCATACTGCTGTTTCGAAATATTTACAATCTCTCTCAATCCCTCATATAGTACCCTCTAATTCCCTTGTAGTTATTGCATTCCATGATGTCACCTTTCTGCTTAGATATAGATAGCATTAGACTCTCCCAATCTTTATGCAATATTTCCTCTTCCAATATTGCTCTTAATAAATCCAGCATCCATTCTTCGTTCTTTGTAAATAGTATTTTGATAATTTCAATTTGAAACTCTGAGGGGCCTTGGTCTTTACCATTATTCCTCTGACTTAATGCCCGCTTCACTTACCCTCTTTCTCATTTTCAATATTCAATAGTTGCTGATAATATTCTCTTCCTCTCCTCTTAATGCCATCATTCCCATCCAATATATTTCCATCGCTATTCCTGATGACAACCAGTTAGCCCAAATCTTGTCTTTGCCTTTTCCTCAAGGTTGAAATTTTATAATTATCCTTTTTTTCCTTCTTTTGCACCTAGCTTTTAATTTAACTGCTATACCACTTTTCCAATAGCTATATATACTTTCCTTCTAGAATGTTTTTCCTCTTTTACCGTTCCTCCGCTCACTGTGCCTGTCTTACTTTGCAGTCCTTAAATGCCTAAGAATTTCTTTTAATTGGTTCTTGCACTTCTTTGCTCGATCACTACTTTTCTCCATCTGACACACAATACCTGATGTTTTATCCCACTAGTTTTTCCATTTCTCCTACACATATCTCTTTCATGGGTATATTTTCCACTCTGTTACCCTTTCTAATCTCTAAGTTCAACCTTTCCAGCCATCTCTCTCTCTCTCTCTCTCTCTCTCTCTCTCTCTCTCTCACACACACACACACACACACACACACACACAAAACAATCATCCAAAATTGATAACACTTTTCTCCTTTAAGATCCCAAACCCTATTTATAAATCTCCACTTTCTCTTTTTGGGTTTCCTGCCTGTCATTTTAAAATCCATCTTTACAAGAGTATGATATTTAACACAAACTTACCCTAAAACTACTTTACAGTTCATCACATTTTTCTTGTCTGCTTCTCGAACAATATGTAATCTCTGTGGCTTGATACTCCTCCGCTTTCATAGGTTATCAGATTTTTATTCAACTTCCTAAACCAGGTGTTCATATATTCAAATTCAAAACACTTATCCATCTCTAATACATACCCCCCTCCCCATCCTCATTTCTAGTTCCAAACCCTTGGCCTTCACGTACCTACTCATATCCATCTCATCTCTTCTCCACTCTGCCACTCATATCTGCTCGTATGTTTATCTTTTCTTCCTCTTCCACTGTTCTAATAGCAGCCTCCAACTCATGTCTAACTAATTATTTTTCTTTTTCTTTACAACGCATCTGGGTGGCAGATGCTGAAATTATATATATTATGTTTCCCCTATTATCATTGGGATCTTTAAGAACTTGTCATTTATTCTCTTTACTTCCTCAGTTATTACCTACTATGACCGCGACTCCATTTTACTTTTAGATCCACTTTCTGTCTATCTAGTTCCATTTCCTCTCCATCTAGACTCCTGCACACAAAAGACATATATCTCACTCCTCTTCATCGCATCCACCATATCCCTGAATCTTCTCGTTAACATACTAACATCCAAGTACTAGCTCTGATTTTTTATTCTCTTACTAACTTCTTTGGCAGTATTCGTGAATTTTGCGGTACCTCTCGTCCATTTATCGATGTTAGTAGAGGGATCCTGACGCGCATCGCTTACAGGATACACCTTAGCCACGTACAAATCGCTAATAGCAACCACAATTATTGTCAGTTGGTCTACCATTCGATTAACGAAATCTAACTGCAAGGCAGCATTTTCCACAGTTACTGTCGTCAATGGGCCCAACCATTTGATAAAAAGTAACACTACAAGGTAGAAGCTGTCTTTTTACTTGTTTTCTATGATACATAGGACATACTTTGGTAGTATTCTTGTATCCTTACCCTCCCTCTTGTAATTTTTCATATTATGTAGTAGGTTTAAGAGAAATAAATGAAAACCAGTATCTGGTGATTTTTTGTGCTGCCCAAAATTTTCTGGAAAGAAAAAAAAATGGAAATCTTTGGATGGATTTCGATAGTAGTAAGATAATTTTAGCATCAATAATGTTTGTTCTATCCAAAATGTTTAGGCCTATTGTGTGTCTGGCTCACAAAACATTTAAGCCCCATTTGCTGGGTGTCTGAGAGAACTAATGAAGCAGGCACTATATTTTGTGAGTGTCACTTTGTACTTCATCTTGCATTCTAAATTAGGATACACTAGTTCTCTTCAGTACCATCTTTCTTTTTTTATATACATCAATACTCCTAGAGTTAAGGTCATATCTTGCAGGCATAGTGCAACAGATAATTTGTCTGGAATTGACCATTCTGAACTCTCTAAGGCATGTAAAACCATATGAAGTTATTTTCAAGTATTACCAA
>NC_090744.1:78110348-78122848 GCF_036898095.1 Palaemon carinicauda | reverse complement strand
TATATATATATATATATATTTATTTATATATACACACACTCATATATATATATATATATATATATTTATATATACACACTCATATATATATATATATATATGTATATATATATATATATATATGAGAGTGTGATTTCATTGAATGTCATTATAATTTATGAAATGAAATCATTTTTGTTCAAAGATACTAAATATTGGCTATAAAGCAAGCAATATTATGTCCGCTATAGAAGAATAAGCATCAAGTTAATGAACTTCTTAATGTCTATGACTTTTATAGACTTTTCCAACGGTAATTATAAATAAGCGTTGGAACAAAACTGCTTCGCTGAGCTTTTTTCTTGGCATATTTAATTATACGAAAGAATTCAGCGTTCATCATGAATCGTACATACGTTTATAACATCATTATTGAATTAGGAACTACTACTGCCATTGACTAATATAAATTCAACGGCAAATGTACTGATTACCTTTGTTATATATCAGTTTTGCAAGGTAGGAAGATAAATGAAAAGTTAAAAGATAACTTAAACGTATTATCGTATTTTCATGTATATATTTAGTTTAGAATAAATTAACCACAATATATCCCTGATATGACATCCCATAATACAAAACATTTATAAGGGAAATCGATGTAATTTTGAGGGGGAAAAATTGCAAAAATACCGTATAAAAATATTTATTTGTTTCAGGAATAATTCTTCATTACGATTAACCCAAACTATACATTATGAACAAGGAAAAGTAATTTATTTAATTAATTCAACATTTTAGTTTTATTATAAAGTTTTGAAACAAAGATGGTTTTTACTCAAACCACATTTTCCTTTCCTCTCACTATGTCATAATTTTCAGAAAAATATCGAAAAAGCCCAGGTTTGTTTTCTCTTCCTCTTTGAGGGATAAAAAAAATAACGTTTTATTTCCAGAGAGATTTTCCGAGTGCAGGCGTCTTTGACCCTCGGATAATAATAAAAAAAACTCCTTCACCTGACGAACAACTCCCAGTCAAGCAATGCCATTTACTGGTCTTTCCTTTGGTTGTTGTCGATTACGTTCATACAAGCAAAAGGAGTTGAGTTGAAGAAATTATAGCTTCTATTGCCGAGAAAGTACAATGCCTTTTCTAATCTCACGATCGGCCAACCACTTAAATTCATTTTATAATTGCATACTATTTAAAAATCATATCATCTCTCTCTCTCTCTCTCTCTCTCTCTCTCTCTCTCTCTCTCTCTCTATCAACCATTTTTCTTTCGTACACATGTTTCTCCAACCCTTTCATGGATCAGTGACTTCAACATTGTCAGATTTCACGCATCATAGGAGTAAAATAATGGATTAGTCTGACCTTACTCTAAAAAGGGAATAATATTCTCTTTCTGTTGATACTTATATATATATATATATATATATTTATATATATATATATATATATATGTATATATATATATATATATATACATAAATATATATATATGCATATATGTATATATATATATATATATATATTTATTTATATATACACACACTCATATATATATATATATATTTATATATACACACTCATATATATATATATATATGTATATATATATATATATACACACACATATATATATATATATATATTTATATATATGTGTATATATATATATATATATATATACATATACATATATATATATACATATATATATACATATACATATATATATATATATATATATACATATACATATATATATATATATATATGTATGATAAATTTTGCACATTTTTACGTGTTTTTCATATTCAAATAAGCCATATATATTTTTGATATATTAATGTCTGGATTCTCTTAACGACCTCGGGATCAGAGCCCCAGGCGAAATCACACAAAGACAAGAGCTTGGCTCCCCGGCCGGGAATCGAACCCTGGTCGGCAAGCTTATATAGACAGTGACTAACCCACTTGGCCACGAAGAAAGATAAAAGTCAATGACAATTCAACTGTACTTATACCTGTCGAATTCAGGTATTTTGTACTTAGAATTGAAATCAACCCATCTTCACCATCGTAGCTAATTGGTAGTTTGTTACTTGGCATTCAATTAATGATAAATTTTGCACATTTTTACGTGTTTTTCATATTCAAATAAGCCATATATATTTTTGATATATTAATGTCTGGATTCTCTTAACGACCTTAGGATCAGAGCCCCAGGCGAAATCACACAAAGACAAGAGCTTGGCTCCGGCCGGGAATCGAACCCTGGTCGGCAAGCTTATATAGACAGTGACTAACCCACTTGGCCACGAAGAAAGATAAAAGTCAATGACAATTCTACTGTACTTATACCTGTCGAATTCAGGTATTTTGTACTTAGAATTGAAATCAACCCATCTTCACCATCGTAGATAATTGGTAGTTTGTTACTTGGCATTCAATTAATGATAAATTTTGCACATTTTTACGTGTTTTTCATATTCAAATAAGCCATATATATTTTTGATATATTAATGTCTGGATTCTCTTAACGACCTCGGGATCAGAGCCCCAGGCAAAATCACACAAAGACAAGAGCTTGGCTCCGGCCGGGAATCGAACCCTTGTCGGCAAGCTTATATAGACAGTGACTAACCCACTTGGCCACGAAGAAAGATAAAAGTCAATGACAATTCTACTGTACTTATACCTGTCGAATTCAGGTATTTTGTACGTAGAATTGAAATCAACCCATCTTCATCATCGTAGCTAATTGGTAGTTTGTTACTTGGCATTCAATTAATGATAAATTTTGCACATTTTTACGTGTTTTTCATATTCAAATAAGCCATATATATTTTTGATATATTAATGTCTGGATTTTCTTAACGACCTCGGGATCAGAGCCCCAGGCGAAATCACACAAAGACAAGAGCTTGGCTCCGGCCGGGAATCGAACCCTGGTCGGCAAGCTTATATAGACGGTGACTAACCCACTTGGCCACGAAGAAAGATAAAAGTCAATGACAATTCTACTATACTTATACCTGTCGAATTCAGGTATTTTGTACTTAGAATTGAAATCAACCCATCTTCACCATCGTAGGTAATTGGTAGTTTGTTACTTGGCATTCAATTAATGATAAATTTTGCACATTTTTACGTGTTTTTCATATTCAAATAAGCCATATATATTTTTGCTATATTAATGTCTGGATTCTCTTAACGACCTCGGGATCAGAGCCCCAGGCAAAATCACACAAAGACAAGAGCTTGGCTCCGGCCGGGAATCGAACCCTGGTCGGCAAGCTTATATAGACAGTGACTAACCCACTTGGCCACGAAGAAAGATAAAAGTCAATGACAATTCTACTGTACTTATACCTGTCGAATTCAGGTATTTTGTACTTAGAATTGAAATCAACCCATCTTCACCATCGTAGCTAATTGGTAGTTTGTTACTTGGCATTCAATTAATGATAAATTTTGCACATTTTTACGTGTTTTTCATATTCAAATAAGCCATATATATTTTTGAAATATTAATGTCTGGATTCTCTTAACGACCTTAGGATCAGAGCCCCAGGCGAAATCACACAAAGACAAGAGCTTGGCTCCGGCCGGGAATCGAACCCTGGTCGGCAAGCTTATATAGACAGTGACAAACCCACTTGGCCACGAAGAAAGATAAAAGTCAATGACAATTCTACTGTACTTATACCTGTCGAATTCAGGTATTTTGTACTTAGAATTGAAATCAACCCATCTTCACCATCGTAGATAATTGGTAGTTTGTTACTTGGCATTCAATTAATGATAAATTTTGCACATTTTTACGTGTTTTTCATATTCAAATAAGCCATATATATTTTTGATATATTAATGTCTGGATTCTCTTAACGACCTCGGGATCAGAGCCCCAGGCAAAATCACACAAAGACAAGAGCTTGGCTCCGGCCGGGAATCGAACCCTTGTCGGCAAGCTTATATAGACAGTGACTAACCCACTTGGCCACGAAGAAAGATAAAAGTCAATGACAATTCTACTGTACTTATACCTGTCGAATTCAGGTATTTTGTACGTAGAATTGAAATCAACCCATCTTCATCATCGTAGCTAATTGGTAGTTTGTTACTTGGCATTCAATTAATGATAAATTTTGCACATTTTTACGTGTTTTTCATATTCAAATAAGCCATATATATTTTTGATATATTAATGTCTGGATTTTCTTAACGACCTCGGGATCAGAGCCCCAGGCGAAATCACACAAAGACAAGAGCTTGGCTCCGGCCGGGAATCGAACCCTGGTCGGCATGCTTATATAGACAGTGACTAACCCACTTGGCCACGAAGAAAGATAAAAGTCAATGACAATTCTACTGTACTTATACCTGTCGAATTCAGGTATTTTGTACTTAGAATTGAAATCAACCCATCTTCACCATCGTAGGTAATTGGTAGTTTGTTACTTGGCATTCAATTAATGATAAATTTTGCACATTTTTACGTGTTTTTCATATTCAAATAAGCCATATATATTTTTGCTATATTAATGTCTGGATTCTCTTAACGACCTCGGGATCAGAGCCCCAGGCGAAATCACACAAAGACAAGAGCTTGGCTCCGGCCGGGAATCGAACCCTGGTCGGCAAGCTTATATAGACAGTGACTAACCCACTTGGCCACGAAGAAAGATAAAAGTCAATGACAATTCTACTGTACTTATACCTGTCGAATTCAGGTATTTTTTACTTAGAATTGAAATCAACCCATCTTCACCATCGTAGCTAATTGGTAGTTTGTTACTTGGCATTCAATTAATGATAAATTTTGCACATTTTTACGTGTTTTTCATATTCAAAATAAGCCATATATATTTTTGAAATATTAATGTCTGGATTCTCTTAACGACCTTAGGATCAGAGCCCCAGGCGAAATCACACAAAGACAAGAGCTTGGCTCCGGCCGGGAATCGAACCCTGGTCGGCAAGCTATATAGACAGTGACTAACCCACTTGGCCACGAAGAAAGATAAAAGTCAATGACAATTCTACTGTACTTATACCTGTCGAATTCAGGTATTTTGTACTTAGAATTGAAATCAACCCATCTTCACCATCGTAGCTAATTGGTAGTTTGTTACTTGGCATTCAATTAATGATAAATTTTGCACATTTTTACGTGTTTTTCATATTCAAATAAGCCATATATATTTTTGATATATTAATGTCTGGATTCTCTCAACGACCTCGGGATCAGAGCCCCAGGCGAAATCACACAAAGACAAGAGCTTGGCTCCGGCCGGGAATCGAACCTTGGTCGGCAAGCTTATATAGACAGTGACTAACCACTTGGCCACGAAGAAAGATAAAAGTCAATGACAATTCTACTGTACTTATACCTGTCGAATTCAGGTATTTTGTACTTAGAATTGAAATCAACCCATCTTCACCATCGTAGCTAAATTACACAAAGACAAGAGCTTGGCTCCGAGGTCGTTAAGAGAATCCAGACATTAAT
The DNA here is from genome assembly GCF_036898095.1 of Palaemon carinicauda. Lineage (NCBI taxonomy): Eukaryota > Metazoa > Arthropoda > Malacostraca > Decapoda > Palaemonidae > Palaemon > Palaemon carinicauda. The sequence continues at coordinate 78,117,347 of NC_090744.1, read as the reverse complement.
ATATCAAAAATATATATGGCTTATTTGAATATATATGTATATATAATATATACATATATATATGTGTATATATATATATATATATATACATATATATATATATATATATATATATGTATGATATATATATATATATATATATGTATATATATATATGTATATATATATATATATATATATACATATATATATATATATATGTGTGTATATATATATATATATATATACATATATATATATATTATATATATGATATATATATATACATATAATCAGATATGCGCTACTCTTCTCAAGTGTAATATGTGGGTTGGTGACCAAAATTACAGTAGTTGGGCTATAATACTAGCCCACAAATGCATGAATTAGGAGATTGATTAAACAATTATAGTGTCTTATCAAGAATTTCACTTGTTAAATAGCCAGCAATTTTATTCAATCTTGAATAGATAGATTACACAATCTTCAGGAAACTAATAAAACCTACATTACATAACCTGTTTATCATATAGTTCATATAATTTAAAATTCAGTTATGTTTATTAATAAAGAAATTTCTGCCCTAGAACTATGAAAATCTCAATGAAATATCATCCGATTAATTGAGTAATTTCTTATGTGTTCTAACGTTATATTTGAATGGATGATATGTCCTGCAAAGGTCCCGAGAATAAGCATTTGAGAGAAAAAAAAAAGGACAAATAACGATGCTAAAACTTAGGAAAGGAAAAAAAAAGTACACAGGATCACAGAAAAAGATGGAAAACTCTCCCAGGTAATAAACAAGAATGTTAAAAAAAAAGATAGAAAATGAAAAACGGTCCTAGATGATGAACAGAAAAAAATATTAATTACAAAATCATAGAAGTAAGAGTATATCATGGAGAATATTTTCTTTTTTGAATCTAAATATATATTATATATATATATATATATGTGTGTGTGTGTGTGTGTGTATGTGTGTGTGTGTGTGAGTGTGTGTGTGTATGTGTGTGTGTGTGTGTAAAAAATCATTGGAAAACAGGATGCTCCTGATACAAAAGAACCACAAGGATTGGAAAATAAAATTTATAAGAACAATTACTGGTGACTAGTATCATGATACTTCTTCAAAGGGCTGATTTATTGAATGAGGTCTCTTCAGTTCTTACATGGAATACACCCAAAACACGAGAAAAAATAACCCAGGTAATATCTTTGGGTGTGGAAGTATTGCTTTGTTTTTTATATCTCTATGTATTTTTGTACTCCCACTGTACCTTATTAAAATTCTTAGCTATTGTGTAGATTCCCTGCACACAAATTAACACAAATCGTTCAATTCTAATCCTTTTCAATTCTATAAAATATGAATAATCTCAAAAGGTTTCAGTTCTTTTTCTTTTATTTTCAGTATTCATATATATTACACTTCTAACTTGTGTAAATTGCTATTATAGCTTGTCTTATCCTTCAATTCTTTTTACGCCAAAAATGAGGTTGTCTAACCACATAATATAATGACATTGCAATATTCCTGCTTTGTGTTCTCTGGTTATTCAGAGTCAAGTTCAGATATTGGAATACATTAAAGTTTTTTCAAAAAATTAAAAACAAGTATTCACGTGTTCAAAACTATCTATCAACAATACAAGAAAAAAAAACTTATTTCATAATTACTATAAATATTACCATATCAATAAGAAACACTTAACTGCTTGTGAATACTTGGAAATAATATATAACAGTATCAATGACATTTTGATATTGCTATATAAAAAAGAAAAAAATATTTGGGATTAGTTTCCGATATACAAAAGATTTCTTCTACCTTGGGTGAAAAGATAATCGATCATGCAAATGCAGTTGCCACTTTAGGGCATAGTGGTAAAACCATAAGGTTTCTAGGGAATATATATATATATATATATATATGCATATATATATGTATATATATATTTATATATATATATATATATATATATATATATATAAAATCAGCCATAACTAATCCATTGTAAGCCAAAGGCCTCTGACATGTTTTTGGTGTCTCTATTCCAGTTTATGCAAGGAAATGTTCTTGGTTTGTCAATCCATCGTGTTCTCTTCATCACCCAGCGTCTTTTGTAATCCCTCCTGACCATTTGTGTGTGTGTATATAAGAAAAACAAATTTACATGAGCAGGACATACAATCAGAATGACAGAGTAGGGATAATCAAATGGGCAGGAGGGATTACAAAAGACGCAGGGTGATGAAGAGAACACGATGGATTGACAAACCAAGAACATTTCCTTGCATAAACTGGAATAGAGACACCAGAAACATGTCAGAGGCCTTTGGCTTACAACGGATTAGTTATGGCTGATTATATATATATATATATATATATATGTATATATATATATATATATATACATATATTATATATATAATATATATATAAATATATAAATATATTTATATATATATCATATATTATATATATATATATATATATCCATCCATATACCAAGGCACTTCCCCCAATTTTGGGGGGTAGCCGACATCAACAAAGAAATAAAACAAAAAGGGGTCTACTCTCTACGTTCCTCCAGCCTAACCAGGGACTCAGCCGAGTTCAGCTGGGTACTGCTAGGTGCCACAGCCCAACCCTCCCACAATTCCACCACAGATGAAGCTTCTTAATGCTGAATCCCCTACTGCTGCTACCTCTGCGGTCATCTAAGGCACCAGGGCTACCGGAACTGCGTCACAATCGCTCGCCATTCATTCCTTTTTCTAGCACGCTCTCTGGCCTCTCTCACATCTATCCTCCTATCACCCAGAGCTTTCTTCACACCATCCATCCACCCAAATCTTGGCTTTTCCTCTTGTACTTCTCCCATCAACTCTTGCATTCATCACCTTCTTTAGCTGACAGCCATTTTCCATTCTCTCAACATGGCCAAACCACCTCAACACCATTCATATCCACTCCAGCCGCTAACTCATTTCTTACACTCGTTCTCACCCTCACCACTTCGTTCCTAACCCTATCTACTCGAGATACACCAGCCATACTAATTAGACACTTCATCTCAAACACATTCTATATCTGTCTCTCCATCACTTTCATTCCCCCCAACTCCGATCCATACATCACAGTTGGTACAATCACTTTCTCATATAGAACTCTCTTTATATTCATGCCCAACCCTCTATTTTTTACTACTCCCTTAACTGCCCCCAACACTTTGCATCCTTCATTCACTCTCTGACGTACATCTGCTTCCACTCCACCATTTGCTGCAACAACAGACCCCAAGTACTTAAACTGATCCACCTCCTCAAGTAACTCTCCATTCAACATGACATTCAACCTTGCACCACCTTCCCTTCTCGTACATCTCATAACCTTACTCTTACCCACATAAACTCTCAACTTCCTTCTCTCTCACACCCTTCCAAATTCTGTCACTAATCGGCCAAGCTTCTCTTCTGTGTCTGCTACCAGTACAGTATCATCCGCAAACAACAACTGATTTACCTTACATTCATGATCATTTTCGTCTACCAGTTTTAATCCTCGTCCAAGCACTCGAGCATTCACCTCTCTCACCACTCCTTCAACATACAAGTTAAACAACCACGGCGACATCACACATCCCTGTCTCAGCCCCACTCTCACCGGAAACCAATCGGTAACTTCATTTCTTATTCTAACACATGCTTTACTACCTTTGTAAAAACTTTTCACTGCTTGCAACAACCTTCCACTAACTCCATATAACCTCATCACATTCCACATTGCTTCCCTATCAACTCTATCAAATGCTTTCTCCAGATCCATAAACGCAACATACACCTCCTTACCTTTTGCTAAATATTTCTCGCATATCTGCCTAACTGTAAAAATCTGATTCATACAACCCCTACCTCTCCTAAAACCACCCTGTACTTCCAAAATTGCATTCTCTGTTTTATCCTTAATCCTATTAATCATTACTCTACCATACACTTTTCCAACTAAACTCAACAAACTAATACCTCTTGAATTACAACACTCATGCATATCTCCCTTACCCTTATATAGTGGTACAATACACGCACAAACCTAATCTACTGGTACCATTGACAACACAAAACACATATTAAACAATCTCACCAACCATTCAAGTACAGTCAACATCTCAGCTTTCACACCATCAATACCAGATGCTTTTCCTACTCTCGTTCCATCTAGTGCTCTCCTCACTTCCTCTATTGAAATCTCTCTCTCATTCTCATCTATCATCACTGGCACCTCAACACCTGGAACAGCAATTATATCTGCCTCCCTATTATCCTCAACATTCAGCAAACTTTCAAAAATTCTTCTCACCTTTCCCTTGCCTCCTCTCCTTTTAACAACCTTCCATTTCCATCTTTCATTGTCTCTTTATATATATATATATATATATATACATATGTATATATGTGTGTATATATATATATATATATATATACACACATATATATATATAATGTATATATGTATATATATATATATATATATATATATGATAATAATAATAATAATAATAATAATAATAATAATAATAATAATAATAATAATAATAATAATAATAATAATAATAATAATAATAATAAATGCACTAGGTATATTCAATTTAACCTTATCGGAATATCAATATATAAATAATAATAATAATAATAATAATAATAATAATAATAATAATAAATGCACTAGGTATATTCAATTTAACCTTATCGGAATATCAATAAATACCAATAAACACACACGTATATATATATATATATATATATACATAAATATATATACACATATATATATATATATATATATATGTATATATATATAGATATATATATATATATATATACATATATATATGTATATATATACCTGTATATATATATATATATATACATATAGCCTATATATATATATATATATATATATGTATATAAATATATATATCTATATATATATGCATATATATATATATATATATAGTGTCAGGTTCGGATTTCCTTTTATGGCCTCTCGTGACATGGTTGGTTTCGACCTGGCCTTTCATTAGAAGGGGCTAGCGTTCGATCCCAAGTATGAGGTAGAAATTTATTTCTATTTGAACACGATGTTGTGTTGATATTTATCCATATATATATATATATATGTATATATATATATATAAATATATATATATATATATATATATACATACATATATATATATATATAAATATATATATATATATATATATACATATATATATATATATATATATATGTATATATATATATACGTGTATATATATGTATATATATACATATATATATATATATATGTATATATATACGTGTATATATATTATGTATATATATATATATATATAAATATATATATATATATATATATTATACATATATATATATATATATATACGTGTATTTATATGTATATATACACACACATACATATATATATATATATATATATTTATATATATATATGTATATATGTATATATATATATATATATATCTAAATGTATATATATATATATATATATACATATATATATATATATATATATATAAATATATATATATAAATATATATATATATATATATACATATGTATATATATATATATTTACCTATATATATATATATATATGAGGTGGAAATATATTTTAGAAAAAAAATATATTTCCACCTCATATATATATATATATATATACATACATATATATATATATATATATATGTATATATATATATATATATATATATATATTTATATAAGTTCCTCCTTTACTCAAACCAGATGGCTCATTCACTCACTGTTCAAAGGAAAAGGCAACCCTTTTGGCTGATGTTTTCGACAGTAAACAGAGTAATGAAAAACTTGAACTTCCTCATTCCTGTTTTCCTGAGGCTAAACTAACTAGTTTAGCCTTTCGATCTCGTAAGATTAAAGCTCTGTTGATGGACCTTGGTGCCTATGGAGGTGTAGACCCAAATGGTATTTTTCCTTTGTTTTTTATAAAGACGGCAGATTTCTTAGCTCCAAAGTTATCTGCTATTTTTCGCAAGTTAGCAAGAAGAGGAGCTTTTAGCACTAGTTGGAGAATTGGTAATGTTACTCCTCTATGTAAATGTGTTTGTGGTAGCTCAAGTCCCACTGATTACCGCCCAATTTCCATAACTCCTATATTATCTAAAGTTTTTGAACGTCTTCTGGCAAAACGTCTTAACAGGTTTGCTGAAGGTAATCATCTACTCCCTAGTTTGCAATTTGGTTTTCGTAAAGGCCTTGGAGCATGTGATGCCCTTCTTACAATCTCCAATGCTGTACAGAAATCCCTCGATTGTGGTCGGGAAGTTCGTATGATTGGCCTTGATTTTAGTGCTGCCTTTGACCGTGTTAATCATGAGGCCCTTGTTTTCAAACTGAAACAGTTGGGAGTGGGTGGGTCGTTTCTTAGCATTATTATTGATTTTTTAAGTAATAGATCTCAAAGAGTTGTTGTTGATGGGCACCATAGTGATTATAGGAATGTGATATCCGGTGTTCCACAGGGTAGTGTTCTAGGCCCATTACTTTTCATACTATATACACATGACATGTGGTTTGGCCTTGAAAACAAGCTTGTTGCATATGCAGATGATGCTGCTCTCTTTGCTTCAATTCCATCCCCTGAATGTAGATCTAGGGTTGGTGAATCCCTTAATAGAGATTTAGCTAGAATTAGTGCATGGTGCAAATTATGTGGTATGAAGTTGACAACTCAAAGTATGATTGTAAGTAGGTCAAGGACGGTGGCTCCTCAACATCCGGATCTCAGTATTGATAATGTTTCTTTAAATATGTATGACTCTTTCAAAATTTTAGGTGTGATTCTTGACAGTAAATTTACTTTTGAGAAACATATAAGGTCTGTGTCTTCTTCAATTGCACAAAAAATAGGCATATTGAGAAAGTCTTTCAAGATTTTCGGTGATCAATC
>NC_090744.1:78093362-78099848 GCF_036898095.1 Palaemon carinicauda | reverse complement strand
CTTCATCCAAAATACATCAAGATGTGTCCTAACCATTCAAGAATCAATTCCTAAAAGGATTTTTGTATATATGTATAAACTTTTTTTTTTATGAATTTTTATGTCAGGTCTTTTTTTTTCTACCTAATTTTTTAAAATATTTATAATAAATAGTTTTTCTGCAGATGAGTAGTATTTATCTTTACAGTTGTTTTAAGCATTCATTGAAGTTTTTTTTGGCAAAAGAAAAAAGGAGGTTACTCGCAAAAACTGATTTTTCAAGAATTTTTTTTGGCGTCAGGGTCGTTCGCGTCCGAGTATACCCTTAAAGGGGTGTCCGAGGAGCGTACCTATCCAGGGCTAATAGACATTTATTACTAATAAATGACTAAAAGAGTTTCAGTTAAACGAATGTAGTATGACAATGGGATTTTACCTGTAACAAGTGCAGACTATATTTCCTTCTTGAAGGAAGAAATGATGAGGGCCACTCTCAGACTGAAAAAAATTATAAAACAAATTCTCTTCATAATTCCCAGTACTGGTTACTTCTATCTGCACTGTGTACTTCATACACAGGCACTAGTGCTATATGTATAATTCCACACCTGGGATTTTGAACAAAGCCAGTGTTATCATGGTAACACTTAATTAAAAGAAGTCACACATAAGAAGGGTGACCTCTTCTCCCTTAATTGACAGTCCCCAGTCAATTAGCTGTTCATCATAGAATTAGACGGCAGGTTAAATATTCTACCTGGCGTCACCACATATTGCTTCAGAACATGGATTTGTCTAGCATAGTGTATGTAGAACACTCTGGATGATTCTCATCCGTTACGTGTGCGAGGGACAAGTGAGGTCCCAAAACCAAAAACTGTTTACTACAGTAATTAGGGGGCAGGTTTTAATACACTACCAGCCGCCAATACGAAGTGTTTCAGTTCATGCACTTGTTTTGCATAGCGTTTGTAAAACACTCTGGATGATTTCCATCCTGTGTATGAACGAAGGCACTCAAAGTCCATATACTGAAAGAAGTTCAGTGATGAAGCAATCTTTCTCGTATCATGACCTGCGGGAGTGCTGTCCGGATCCGCTTTACGAATAAAGTAGGTGAGCTTCGCCCTTAGTTGTTTTATGGATAAATTTGATCCAGAAGTTTTACTTTAAAGAGCTGTCCTCCCCTGAAGTCTGAAGTTCTACGAACATAGGCCTTTAGACACTCTACAGGACATAGAGAGACATCTTCCTTCAGAGCGCAGATTCTCTAGGGACCCCACCTCTTAGTGGGTACCTCGTTTTTAGCGAGAAAGGATGGATCAGGAAATAGATTCAGTTCTCCCACTTCCGTGAACTGAATGTGACCCTCATCTCTGGATAGGGCCACTATTTCACTAACTCTAGCCCCGGAGGCGATAGCGAACAGAAATATAACCTTTTGGGTTAGATCCTTAAGAGAACAATCTTCATTGTTCACAGATGAGGCATAATGTAAGACCTTGTCCAAAGACCAAGAGATGGGCTTTGGTGGTACCGCGGGCTTAAGCCTAGCACATGCCTTTGGAATCTTATTAAAGATTTCATTCGCCAGATCCACTTGAAAGGCATATAGGAGAGGCCTAGTCAAGGCTGACTTGCACGTATTTATCGTATTGGCCGCGAGACCTTGGCTATGAAGGTGGACAAAGAAGGACACACAGAAGTTTATTGAAATTTCTTTCCGTCCTTTTGCAACCCACTTTTTCCAGGAAGACTCATATTGTCTTCTAGTTGACTTGGCCTTGTATTCTTCTAAGAAATCTCTATTGCCTTTTGAGATCCCTAACCTTTTTCTAACCGCTAGAGTGAGAAAATCATGAAATGAAGGGTTTGGGTTCTCTTTAATAAAACGAAGGCAGTTAATTTCTGAATCTTCAGAAATATACCTAGGGTCAGAGCTAGTACCAGCCTCATCTAGTCTATCAGCCCCACTAGAGGATCCTCGTATGGGGCTATATAGCGAGGTAGTTTCTTGAAGACGCTCGTGATGAAGAGGTCGAATTGCAGTTCCGGGACTTGTTCCCATCTGGGAGGGAATATGTCTGCGCCCATGGACCATTCCAACTCTATCGGTTTGTATTGAAATAGAGTATCCACCGTCACATCGTGGATCAGTTGTAAATGAACTGCTGGTAGGTGCCGTCCCTTTAAGAGAGGGATGGGTAACTTCACCAAGACTGAATGAGACGTTCGAATGTGACGTCTTATTATCGCTTCGGTGTCCCAGATCAGTCGTAGGGAGCCTGATCTGTGTGGAGGCGGCTTCTCCACCCATGAAAGGACCAGCAGAGTCTTGGGACTTTCGTGCTCTAATTTCTGTTAGAGAAGCGATTAAAGAGGCACCGATCTCAGTCTTTTTTTATCTCTTCAAGCGTTTGATGCGTGTTTTCTCCAAGCTCTTAACACATTTTTCCGATGTGCCCTTAGCACCAGGTCTGTCACTATAGCGAACTGGGGAAAGTTTAGCACTTTTTCCTGTTGCCGTTTTGGTATTCTGACTGAATACCTGAGTCTCTTGACAGACCTCACGAGCTTCTTTTATATTTCCAAAGGAGAGGAGAATTGATGTGACTGAGGGCTTCGATGGTTTTTTAAACATCGAAACCCCTGAGCTGGAGAAAGTCGAGACTTTTAGAAGCCTATCTTGCATCCGTGATGTTCCAGGAACCGGGCCATCTCTTTGAATGCACATTGGCCGAACACTTCGGGTGCTGCCCACTCCAGCCTCCTGATCAGGTATATCAATACCTCAACTATTTCTAGGCTTGACTTTGACGTGACTAAGTTCGTCAATCCTTTGAAGATACTTAGGACTGTGAGTCCAACACGTATCTTTCCAAGGATGAATGTTACTCTCTGTAACATGAATTCTAGATAGGAGGAAGGGGGGTGGTTGACTGGAAGGTTCCGAAGGACACCTTTCAGGTCTGACAAGACTACGAACACCCCTTGGAACAAGGTCCATATGTTCAGAAGGATTAAAATTCAGAACTTGCTGTTTTTTATGAACTTGTTGAGTGGCAACAAGTTCAGAATGGCTCATTGATATCTTGAGTCCTTCTCGTGAACACAAAACAGCCTTCCCTAGAACTCGATGAGCTATAATTTTCTTACCACCTGTATGCTCTATAGCTCTCAGTATACTTCTCCAGGAGGGTTTTGAACTGTAGGAGAAGGTAAGGAAATAATAGTAGGGACATTTCTGTTTCCCATCAATGGCTCATCTTGAATAGGCTTTGGACCGAAGGATCGAAGGTCCTGCGATCCTGAGGGAAAGTTCCTCCTAGCCGAAGTGTCTTTATGCTTCGAGTAGTCAGTAGGCTTAGACTTTTGACCATCTGCCTATAGCACCATGGTCACTGGAATAGTGGGATGTTGTTGAGCAGCCCGGATATTTCCAGCATTTTCGATCTTCTTTTTAGGTTGGGGACCCACAACCACAGAAGATTTTCTCTTTGAAGGAATGCTCCATTTTTGGAGAAGACCTATGTTCTCCATGGTGGCGTTCTTAATTACTTCCTTAATGACCTCGTGTGGGATTAGTCTTTACCCCAGATGTTGGAAGATATTAGCTTTCTTGTTTCGTGTTTCACTGTTGCGTCAGCGAACACAAACTCTCTACATGCTCTCCTGGCCTTCATAAAGGCGTAAAGGTCCCTCATCAAGATAGCCCTATGCATTTTGGCTATGACCATGAGCATATCTGGGGTACTTTCGTAGGTTGAACACAACTCTCCTTTGACTCATGTTCATTACACAAGGGCAACTCAGACAATTTAGGGAGACATACATTGAATTGTTGACTTGCGATGTCCTTGTCTAATTTTCCTACTGAAAATGTCAAATGGACTTCCTTCCAATCCTTTTCCTGTCCTGGAAAAGCTGGTGACAAAGGCTTGCATTCATCAAGTGTGGGACATGGCTTACCCGCCTCTACCGCTTTGGCAACAGAAGTAAATGCCTTCCCCATAAAGAGGAATGAGAGTGAAGTAGGAGCAAGAAAGGAAGGGTGTCTGTTATTCAGTGAGAATACCTTCGACTCTGAATAACCCGCCTTTCTCAGACTACCTGAAAGTATAGTCTGTGCCTTATCATGGTCGAGAATCAAGACCTCCTTTGGTTCCGTTCCTTTTCTTGACTTTGGTTCGTACTTCAGTCGAACCCAACAATTAGGAAAGCATCACAGCTTGGCCAAAATTGAATTTTGTCCAAAGAAACACCATCTATTTTCTCTGAGATGTAGAGATTGCCATTTGAAATCGGCATCTGCTCTGCAAACTTCCAGGGATTGGTTATGGAGCATGTTGTTAGGTCTTGATTCAAGGGTCGTTTGACCGACCCCTGGGAAGCGACTAGAGAAGCTTTACGAGGCTCTATCTTGCATTTTACTTCCTGCTTTTTGTTTTGTTTACGAAAACTCTTTATTTGATTCTTCAGCTGGATACATAATTGTACCACATTATCTAATAGAGGGGTAGAAGACGAAGATGTCGACATCGATGGCTCTATAGCCGGCATAGGCGGAGGAAATTCCGACACAACATTTCCCTCTTCTACCCTGGGGCACTTCTTGCCCTTAATCCCAAAGGTTTTCTGGCCGTTAGGGGATGTAGTTGGCTCCTGAGGCACTACTGTTTCCTCACTTGCTTCCGGAAATAGTAGCCTACGCCTCCTATCATTAGGTAGGAAAGGTCCCGGAGAGATCTTTTGAAAGCCTCTCCCCCAGTTGCGTAATTTATATTGAGCTGTAGCCCTAATCTCCGTAGACTTGGGATTTTCAAATCCTTCGGACATTAATGTCCGACATATATTGCAAACCTGTAGGTTCCAATAATGTAGGGATCAAGAAATAATATTGCAGGGGGCATGAAACCTGCAAGTATTATGACCGTAAAAATACTTCCTCTTGGCCTTGCAGAGGACTGCAGCACAAGGTATCTAGTGTTCCTCCTGTAAAGAAAGGAAAACCAACTGAGTATACAATGGATTATCTCCTTGACAATCAACATGCAAATGTCTTTTACAATAGAGTAGCTTAGGATAGTAAGCTATAAAGGGATAGTAGGAGATACATACTTGTGTACCCCTGTGAGCAAATGCTGTTGCCTCCCCTTAGTATTAACTACATGGAGATTTCTCTATAGAGTAACTCCAAGTAAAAGGACTCTTACCCCTAGGGGTAGAGAAGCATCAAATCACTGTCCCAAAATAATGTTAATACTGTGGGGTCCGGATGACTGATTCTCGATCAGAATATTGAAGAAAACTATTCATTCAATATATGAACGGTACCAGCAGAATGCTCGTACAAGGGTACCCAAGGTATGTCAGAAAATACTACTGTATCATGGTACTGTAGTTTTCTAATTGCAGTGAGTCTATATTGCAATTTACTGGGTACTGTACATCATGTATTGTAGTCTAGTCATTATGCGGCCTTCATAGTAGCATATGACAGTATGGTTCATCTAGCATGAAGCCAGCTGGACTAGGAAAATAAAGACAAATATTTGTATATCCTGCCTTGAAGTGTTTAATATTGTAGGGTAATCCTAATACTGATTTCTAATCAGGATATTGAAGAAATCATATTCATTCAATATAGGATTGGGCTCAGCAAATGCCTGTGTTGGATATCCAAAATATATTGGAAATAATTACTAGTATAAACTATATAGTAGTTTTCCATCTGCAGTATATTCTATAATGCAGATATACTGGCTACCTGTATAAAATATACAGTAGTTCAGAGGGCATGTAGCTGGCATAGCTAGGTCTTGCCGGCATACCCGGCATGCTAGCTAGAGAGAGAGATAGCATGGAAAAAAGGCTACTCCTTACTGTGAATGTATACAGTAATTAAGGGTGTAAAAGTCTAATTTGACTGCCTTTTTCCAGAGAGAAGGTTCTAATAGTAGGGGAGAATGTACCATTCAGGCTTCCATGCAGCTACAGTACTATTGCTGACAAGGTACCGCCGATACACTGCCGGCCGGTAAGTACAGCAGTACCAGTACAGTCGGCGTGCTGCCAACTGAGTCAGCACTATCTGTGCCGGCCTGGCCGGCAGTACCCCGGCAACAGGACCTGTAGCAGCAGTCCAAGGGAGGACTGAAGAGGGACTTCCCTCTCACGGCCATCATGGTCGCCGGCAGGGCCAGCAATTGCCGACGGATGATGTGGTTGGCGGTAGTATGCTCTGCCGTCAGCCAAAGACATGGCTCGAGAGGGAGTCTGGCTGGCTCCGACGACCTACCAGCAAAGGAAGGTTGCAAGATGCTAGCCTAAAGAAAGAAAATGGCTAAGCCATCAAAAGAGGACAGCGGGGTAGGGAACAGGGTCCTGTAACGAGTGTGAAAGGAACTGGCAAAAATTGTCAATCCTACCACATGTAAAAAAAACTCTGTTTCGGTATCGGCAGAATCCCAGGGAACAGGAGAGAGACAGTTCTCCAACCCAGAGATT
>NC_090744.1:78080862-78088362 GCF_036898095.1 Palaemon carinicauda | reverse complement strand
ATTTGCATACGAATCACCAACATAGATAGCTGGAAATGTACCTAAACAATATCAAGGAAACTATCATGAAAGAAAAAACCTAACAATGAAAATCAGGGAGAACATAATCATAAACAAAGCAAAATATCAAATCATTCGTAAACAGTAACACTAATGAATGGTTTAATTAGCCTATCTAATTGATGAAAATAACAATTGGAACAGGGTGACGAGATAAATGCAACTAATCTTTTATCAACAGATAACGAGTTTATATACAATCATTTCTGAGCAAGAATACCACAAATATCCACACAGACTAATGCACGTGAAGGCAAGCTCTTCTATCAGTGGGGATTGAGACCGAGCTCTACAATAGAAGTAAATGCTCCTATGGTGCATGAGCATGTTCAAAACATTTGCGGTGCATGGCTCTCACCTAAAAAAGACCTAAATGTGAAATAGGGCGCCCTGTTCTTGGGAGGCCTTCTGCAATCGGGTCATCTTGCAGGAGATACATAAAATTGACACGGTCAAAGGCAAACCAGAATAGTTTGCCACAAATGTTAATTATGATAACCTTTGGTTTGTGACGAATTACGAAGGAAGGGCTCGTAAAAGGGGGCACTAACAGTGGCTTGCTAGTATCGTTGCACAGGAAAACGTGATATGCCTTGTGGAAATCTGTCACGATGTGTTGTTTCGTTAGGGGCTTGTAGATCTGATGACATGGAGTAAATTTTTCCACATGACGTAGGCCCTAGATATTATCTGAGGAGGTTGCAGAGACATTCAAACCAGTTTTAGGAATGGTACTTAGTCCCATTATTATTATTATTATTATTATCATTATTATTATTATTATTATTATTATTATTATCATTATTATTATTATTATTATTCTTATTATTATTATTATTATTATTATTATTATTATTATTATTATTGTTATTATTATTATTATTATTATTATTATTATTATTATTATTATTATTATTATTATTATTACCTTCGCTGAGGAAATTATATTATCTAATCAGTTTTTATTACCTCTGCCAAGGATGTTAAAAGATCGAGTCAGTTTATTTATTTATTCATTTAGCTATCTGTCTGCGTGACTTTGGACAAGATTACATAAAAATTACTAGAAGGATTTTAGGAAATTTTCACCAATGATAGATCTTAGGTCAGATTCTATATCCAGATTTGCTTTATTGCAATTTCAAAGATAATGTCAAAACTACTCGTAGGATTTTTACGAATTATCCACCACAGATAGATCTTATTCAACGACGACCTCATTAAATCTGATATGGAACAGGATTCTAGTTTATCTCATTTATTTATCTGCCTGTCGGTGGACATGATTATGTCAAACCCACTAGAAAGATTTTGATTATTTTCACCACAGATACACCTTATGGCATAGATAGACGATCTCATTAAATTGTGGATATGATCAAAATCCAGATTCAAATTTGCAATTTTCCCCATTTTAAAGCTAATGTCATAAATCCTCGACAGATTTGGACAAAACTTTCACCACTGATAGATATTAGGTCATGGACAACTCAATTAAATTTTGAAGATGATTTGGATCCAGATCCGGCTCAAGATCCAAATTTCTAATTTGTATTTTTTCACCTTTTTAAAGATAATATCCAAACAACTCAAGGAATTCTTGATAAAAATTTCCACCACAAATAGATGAAATGTCATAGACAACCCAAATAATTTTTTGAGATGCTCCTGTCCGGATTCGGATTCTAGTTTATTTATTTGAGTGTGTGTCTGTAGGCCGGATTATGTAAAAACTGTTCGATAGATTTAGACAAAATTTTCAGCACATATAGATCTTAGGACAAGGACGATCCGATTAAATTCTGGAGATGATCCGGATCCCGATCCGGATTTTAGATCCAGATCACGATCCGGATTTTAGATCAGGATTGGCCTTTTTTAGCATTTTTAAGATAACGTAGATCTTAGACAACGGAAAACTCCATTAACCTTTGGCAGAAGGAAAAAATCTCGGATAGCTCCTTTATTCATTTATTTTTTGTCTGTGAATCTATGGATAGGATCACACAAAAGTTACTCAACTGATTTGGACGAAACTTTAACCACATATAGATCTTAGGTCATGGACGAGGCTATTAAATTTTAGAGATGATCCGGAATAGAATCCAGAGTACAAATCCGGAGTATTTTTTTTTCTTTTTTTTTTGCCAAATCAATGAATGTAAAAACTAACTGAGGGATTTTGCAAAATTGTCAACGCAAATAGTTCATAGGATTGGGACGACTCTAATAAATTTTAGCGGTGATCAAGATTTAGTGGATCAGGATCTGCAGTCAAGATCAGATGCAACTCGAATGTCTTTTTTTTTTTTTTGTGTTAAAATCCCCCTTTCGCAGAATTCAGAAATCTCATATTACTCTTGCTTTTTTTCATCATTACTAGCTAAGGTACAAAACTAGTTGGAAAAGCAGGATGCTATAAGCTGCAGGGCCTCAACAAGAAAAAAATATTCTAGTGAGTAAATGTAATATGAAAATGTTTAAACTACAAGAAAAGTAATGAAAAACAAAAACATTCTAAAAACAGTGACATTAAAATTGATATTTCATATATAAACTATAAAAACTTACCAAAAGAGTAAGAAAAATAAGAGAATTGTGGGCCTGAGTCTACACTTAAGATAGAGAACTTTATCCCAAGATAGTGGAAGACCATGGTAAAAAGGCTATGGTTCTTCCCAAAACTAGACAACGATGCTTTGATTTTGGAGTGTCCTTCTCCCAAAAGATCTGCTTACCATAGCTTAATAGTCTCTTGTATCTTTAACAAGAGGAAAGTACCCATTGTCAAATTACAGTGCAGTAGTTAGCCCCTTGAGCAAATATTTTTATTTGGTAATGTCAGTGTTGTCAGGAGGACAATGTGGAAATAAGAGGCCAGACTATTCAGTATATGCGTAAGCAAAGGGTATAGAGCTATAACCAGATATAGGGATACAATAAATCTTTAATGGGAAGCTAAGTAAACCAGTTCGAGTTATTGCCTCGGTATAGAAAATCTGCTTTGATGGTATGAAAAATACACTCAACCATTCGGTTGGCTGCAGGGTTGTAGGCGGTTTTCTGATGTGACTGATGCTCATGACATTCACTAAGGATATTCACAAGTGAAAGGTGAATATGCTACCCCTTTCAGATATATTATGCTCAGGGATGCCAATTCTCACTTTCCTCCCAGAGAGTAAAGTAGAAGTAGATGAGGTGGACATTGCAGTTTGTATGGGGATGCCTTTGGCCACCAAGTATAGCAGTCAGTCACAGTAAACAGGTAACGGTGTCCTTATGGTGTGGCTAAGTGACCTACTAGGTCGACGTCAATGTAGATAAAAGGATGCTGATATTCATGGAAGGTGCCCACATCTGAATCAGTACTTTTTGAAGTTTGCCAACCATCGTTTTCAGTAGCTGTGTATTAGATCAGCAGGATATCAAATGATACTTGGGATACTATAAAACGAGAAAAAGATAGAAAAGGGGTTCTTGAAAATCCCCGACTAAGTAATGAAAATTACAAGGTAGAGGATGTTAAGTATCCTAGTATTGATAGTGAGGTCAAAAGAAAAGCTAGGAATGATTGGACAGAGCATTTAGACAGTAAAGCAGACGAGGCTTACAAAACTATGAATTCAGGGAGTGGTTATGGGGTAAGAATTGATCATAGAATTGTTAATGAAATCTCGACTAGGGCCAACAAGAATAACCATATACCCATCAAAAAGAGTGATGGATCTGTTATAACAACAGAAGATGAAGAAAGACAACGTTGAATAAAACAGTTTGTTGATGTTATGAATATAAAATACGAAAGGAATAAATCAATTGATATATCTGAAGCTGATGAAGACCTTCATGTGTCCATGAATGACTAAAATGTGTTTGAAGTCGAAGCTATCTTTAAGAAACTCAAGAAAAGGAAGAGCCCCTCCATGCGATGGAATAACTGTTGATATGATACTCCCAGAATACTTACAAGATTATTTATACAGAATGTGCCATGAAGAGACAAAACCGGATAAATGGGAGTTAGGAGTGTTTGTGAAAAAAAAAAATACCTGACTGATTCTAATAGTCACAAAGGAATAAAACTTATGTCAGTTGTTATGAAAGTATATAGTATGCTTACTCTAATGAGATTGATGAAAAGCTGATAGATAAACAAGATGGATTTTGAAAAGGTAGAAGTTACACTGAACAAATTTTAATTTTAAGACATATTATACAGCAATGCGTAGAAAATAGAAATCCACCATTGGTGCCATTTGTGGAATAGGAAAAAGCCTTTGATAGTGTGCACCGACCAGTTTGGTGCAGAGTCCTGCGTTATTATGGAAGTCCTTTTAAATAGAATAAATGAATTTGATTAAGTCTGTTCATGAGCATAAAAAGTGTAAAGTTGATGTTAATGAGTCTTATCAAATGAATTTACAGTGAACAGCAAAGAAGGCCAAGGGAATGTGTTTTCACCTATGTGGTTTATCCTACTAATTGATTTGGAATACGTAGAACAGTCGGAGACGATGAAGTACGATTGGACTGAATTGGTAATAGAAAATTAGCAGATCAAGAGTATACTAATGATGCTGCCCTTGTTACCAGAACAGCAGAGAATTTGCAAAGCTTGCTTGCCAGAATGCATGAAATATCACACGAGGTTGGGCTCAAGATAAATAGAGGAAAGACAGAGATGATGAAAATGCTATATGCATTAGAAGATGAAATATCATTGGAAGGAGAAAGTATTAATGAGGTAGAATCATATAAGTATTTAGGAAATATGATCAGACAATGGCTGGGTTAAGTAACATCTGTAAATTGAATATCCTGAAATTAAATATAAAAATCAGACTATATATCAGTTTAGTGAGATCGGTGTTACTATATGGACATGAGTCATGGTATGACAATGAAGCAATCTACAATAGATTTACTAAATTTGAGAAGAAAGCCTCAGGTTGATATTGGGAATTAAATGGCAGGACAGGATTAGAAATGAAACTATAACAGAGATTACTCGGGTACCATATGTGGATGAGATCATGATGAGGGGTAGATGGAGATTGTTTGGGCATACTCTTCGCACTCCTCAAGAGGGATTAGTTCACCAAACGTTCAGCTGGGCTGTGTAAGGCACTAGAAGAGTAAGAAGACAAGGCCTACATGGCTAAGGACTATAAAGAGCGTAGTAGATGATAAATGGAGAAGTATTGTATTAAAAGCTCGATAGAGACTGGAAAAATCTAACCGAGGCTCTTTGCGTCGATAGGCATGTGAGGAGCGGATAATGGTGATGACCAGTATATTAGCCCATATTGGATATGGAGGTTTGATACTTTTTATTTATATATATATATATATATATATATATATATATATATATATATATATATATATATATATATATATATATATATATATGTAGATAGATAGAGAGATATATATACATACATATATATATATATATATATATATATATATATATATATATATATATATATATATATATATATATATATATATATATATATATATATATATATATATATATATATATATATATATATATATATATATCTATATATATATAGATATATATATATATATATATATATATATATATATATATATATATATATATATATATATATATATATATACATATATATATATATATATATATATATATATATTTATATATTCAAATAAGCCATATATATTTTTGATACATTGATGTCTGGATTCTCTTAACGACCTCGGGATCAGAGCCCCAGGCGAAATCATACAAAGACAAGAGCTTGGCTCCGGCCGGGAATCGAACCCTGGTCGGCAAGCTTGTATAGACAGTGACTAAGCTTCGTGGCCAAGTGGCTTAGTCACTGTCTATACAAGCTTGCCGACCAGGGTTCGATTCCCGGCCGGAGCCAAGCTCTTGTCTTTGTGTGATTTCGCCTGGGGCTCTGATCCCGAGGTCGTTAAGAGAATCCAGACATTAATGTATCAAAAATATATATGGCTTATTTGAATATGAAAAACACGTAAAAATGTGCAAAATTTATCATATTTATATATGTATATATACATATATATATATATATATATATATATATATATATATATATATATATATATATATATATATATATATATATATATATATATATATATATATATATATATATATATATATATATATATATATATATATATATATATGTATATATATATATTTATATATATATATATATATATATATATATATATATATATATATATATATATATATATATATATCTATATATATATATATATATATATATATATATATATATATATATATATATATATATATATATATATATATATATATATATATATATATATATATATATATATATATATATATATATATATATATATATATATATATATATACTGTGACGTAATTATGCAGATTACGATCTTTAAAGAAAGTATCAATCGGACTCTCCACTTGACACAGTGACTTCGTGTCAACCAGAGCGTCTAATTGACACTCAGAATTCTTTTATATGACTGAACCTGTTAATATTATTAACGGTTCAAAATTCCAGAGTTCGTTTATATTATTTTGGAGCTCCACCTCGTTGGAATATTTGAGGTAAGTGTAAGAACAATTTGATCTCTCCTTAGTCTAATCACGGACAAAAAGAAACTCTGTTGTAACAATCTAATACATAACTAATTTTATTTCACAACAGGCGAACAAAAAAAAAGAAAAATCTTTTTAAAATTCTTAAGGAGAAAAATATATAATGGCAATTCAAAATTAGAAAATGTTTTCGAGTTTATAGTTAATAAATCAAAAATGATTAAAGTAAAAAAAACGAAAAGACAAAATACTAAGCTTAATTCTCTCTAGCAATCCAAATACATTCAGATGCAAAATAATAATAAAAAGAATGAAGGTATCACTTAATTTCTATTTTCCGAAAACCACTCAGTATAATGAAACTACAGAACATAAATGTCAAAAGAATAATTATGGTAAAAGAAAAAAAAGTACACGGGTGATCACATAAAAACAAAAGAAAATAATGTTCACTATTGTCTTTGATTATTTTTCTATGTGCCCCAACAACAAAAGAAGAACCCTCACTTCGCACTTCAAAGTTGATAAAAAAAAAGAAAGTCTTGCTATTTATCACTTAAACATAAGAGAACTTGGTTTACGCTCCTCCTTTAAAATAAAAAACAAAATGATGTTGGGTGAGAATAGGGTGTCACATTATTAGCGAGAAATTTACTCTCAAAGTTATCTTACAGCTTCACTCCCCTAGAATTCCCATCAATGCAACCTTTTCAAATTTGGCACTTGTGACTGTATCCCTTCGATCCCGTTCAGGTACTTATCTTAACAAAAACTTCGGCACAGCAGGTGTTCCTTGGGACAACAACACGGATGTA
>NC_090744.1:78069919-78077862 GCF_036898095.1 Palaemon carinicauda | reverse complement strand
ATATATATATATATATATGTGTGTGTGTGTGTGTGTATATATATATATATATATATATATATATATATATATATATATATATATATATGTGTGTGTGTGTGTATATATATATATATATATATATACATATACATATTTATATATTTCTGAATAAATCTCCCATTGCGTTTGCATGATAATCTCATGATGAAAAAACCCTCATTCATGATTACGATCGCGTTATGAATATTCATAATAATTAGAATGTAAAACAAATATTATTGCTCAAACTCCCTTTGATGTCATTAAAGCTAATGACCTATGATATGTGTTTTTACCTAACTGATAATATAATTATGCATCATATAATTATCTCACATATGGAGTCATTAAATGGAATGATGACACTTCTGTGCTCTATTTAGGGGTTATTATTAATGCTTATGAAAAAGATTAGGCGGAACTGAGAAGATCAGACGGAATTGGAGGTAATTCTTTTTTTCTTTTTTTTTCAGTAAGATCTTATGGATGAGGCTGCCAGTCCCTATTTTCACCTTTTGCCAATCGGCACATATGATAGGATGTAGGCTCAAACCAAATCACGGACCAAGACAGCGTGAACCCAACAGTTTGAATGAGTGAAAGAATGCATGTCTGAATATCGAGACAAATAGATAGATAGACATGAGATCAGCCGGATCCACCCACCCACACTGTTTTCGATGAAATATATTATGATGCAGTTCTGTAATATATTTAATATAATGATTATTTATGCATACTATCTCATAATATCGATGATTAGGTACTGTTCTGAATATATACTTATATTTTCTACTACTGGAATATATTTCTCCTTGTTATTAGTACATGTTTCTCTCTTAGTTACTTCAAACAACATTTTTATTTGTTTTTCTTTTTATTCAATTATCACTTCACCATTTTTCCTTAACGTGATTTTAGCAGTTTTTGGAATAATTCATTTTCATCTAGGTCATCAACAAGTGAAATTTGGGGGAATTATCACACTTAAAAAGTTTGAATGGGCCAATTTCTCGAGTTTCAGGTTTTAATGGCACAACTTTCTCTCTAAAGAGAAAAACGGGGGTTTACATTTTCTATGAAAAAGAAAAAACAGAAGAAATATATTAGAAAAAAGGAAGCGCTTAGATGAAATATACTAGGAAATAACGCAAATGCAGAGGCAAAAAAAAAAAAAATTACAGTAATATAAAAATAGTAATGTAAATCTAAACATCAATGAAAAAAAATAATGCAAATGAATCTATTTCTGGGTAGAAAATCTGAAGAAAAGGTTATGAAATAGAAATGGTGGGCCATGAACAATATTTTGTGAAAAGAAGAACTATCGAAAAAAAGAACTCTATCTGACGAGAGAAAATATGCATAAAATTAGCGAAACGAGGAAAAATATGAACAATATTACAGCAGGATACCAGAACAAAAGACATTTAACTAGAAAAAGACACAAGAGGAATTGGACGAAAATCCAAAAAAAAAATATTGCTATAAAGGAATCTTTAAGGATATATTTTATAACAGAGAGGTGAGAGATATACTAATAAACATCATTAAACAGACCACAAGCTTATATAAATGTGCTTGCGAGCAAGAACGTCAAAAAATTCAAACCACCTAATGCATGAAAAGGCAAGCTTAAAAAGATTTTGTTACCAGTGGTGGAGGGTGTTAAAAGATATACAAAAAAGGAAATACCATTAAAGTGTGAGCATGTTTGAAACATGTATTGTAAATGCCTACCCCTTAAAAAGACATAAAGGTAAAATAGGATCCCCTGCTCTTGAGAGACGCACTGAAGGCAAGTCATATTGTGGAAAATACGAGGGTTCAATACTATCAATGGAGACTCAGTCTTTGTTGGAACAAATGTTAACTAAGAAATCTTTACATTGTGGGACGATTCATGAGGAAATGGCAAGTGTAAGAGGGTGTTAGTGGAGGAATGCTTGAGACGTTGCGCAGGAAAATGTACGATACCTTGTGCAAATCTGTCATTATGAGTTGCTTCACTTGGGGCTTTTATGTCTGGCGGTGTGAAGTAAATTTTCCGACAACATGACATAAACACGAGATTGTCAGAGGATGTGGTCAATGGAAAAAATTGGGCAGTGATAACCAACGAGTCACCATAAACAATTTTTACTTACAAAGCATCAAGTGAATTTTTCAGAATGGTCCTTAGTCCAAGGAGGACCAAGGGAATCTGAGTATACCATTCGGAGTCATTGCATCCGGACATCAAAGCTGTTTTGAGGGTGCAATGATAATACTTAACCATTCCGATTGCTGCAGGGTTGTAGGATGATTGTCTGATATATAGTGATGTCACTGATACTTGCTAAAGATGTCCACAATTGAGAGGTTAAACTGGAACCCCTGACAGAAGTAATAAGCTACAGGATACCAATTCTAGCTGTCTCCTATGAGTAATGTAGATGTATATGAGGCATACATTGCAATTTGCATGTAAATGGCGTTAGGCCAACAAGTAGAGCAGTCCTTTATGGTAAAAAGGTAAAGTTGTCCATGTGATGTGGTTTGTGGATCTATTACATCGACATGACTATGGGTTAATGAACGCTGAAGTTGAGCGAAGGTGCCCACCTCTGAATCTGTGTGGATGTACTTTTGAAGTTTGGCCTGAAGTACAAGCGCAAACCCATTCCTTAGCATACTTAGTGATACCGTGCTAAATGAACTTTGTTTTTAGTAGCTCTGCAGTATATCAGCCAGTGGGAGGTGAGAGGCCATGAATAAAATCAAACATCTTACGTGCATTATGGCAGGTATCCATGGTCGTAGCCTACCAGTACTGACATCACAAAGGAAGGCGGCATGTCGTCAAGGGTTATATCTTCCGAACGAAGGGATATACAGGCTGTCTTACATTGCTGGTGCACTGCATCTTATCACTGGGCTATGGCCAAGGCATTGTAATCTAATTTCAGGGGAATGGAAGCCAATGTGTTTTTTTGACAAGGTGTCTGCAATGGGAATTATTTCAGACAATGCGTAGATATGTCGGCATTGACATCCAGACCAGGCATTGGATTGTCGAGTGAAGGTGTGCTGTAGAGGCATGTGGTCTGTGCAATTGATGAAGGGCATATCTTCTGAGAAGCGGCAAAAGTGACGGACAGCTGAATTTACCACCAGGAATTTGCGGTTGAAGATAGAGTAGCCAGATTCCACTTTGGACAGATTCATACTGAAGAAGGCCAATGGGCAGGGTGAGCCATTGATTAACTTCTCGAGTACTGCACTAATAGTGACGTTCTTGGTAATGGTGGAGAGAGGGAGAGGTGTATGTGTTTCAGGAAAAGTGAGAAATGCAGCAGTAGATAGGGCATAATTTTGGTTACAGAAGGCCGCTACTTGAAAGGTCTTTTAGCTTGCTCTTCAGGAATGCATAGAGGTGGGCAAGATTAGTGGTGATTGCTGACAGGAATGGGTGATAATTGCTGATCATGCTCAAGAATTTTTGCAGTACTTCAACTGTCGAATGTGTGGAGAAGTTTTGAATGCCTGCTACTTTCTAAGGGAGGAGTGAACTCCATCAGGAGTGATGCAGTGCCCTAAGAGCAATACTTATGGTGGCGCCACTGGTAAGCTTTTCATACCAGACAACAAGGCTGTTCGATTGAGGAGGGTTGAGCCTGATGCATAGGTGTCAGAGGTGTCCCTCTTTGGTGGGAAAGAACACAAATATGGTGTCCATGTAACATGCACAAGTTGAAGATGTATATATTGGAGGGCGCGGTGATGGCGGAATTGAGGATGTTCCTGTTTATGGACACCTTATAATACCTCTCCAGTAAGTCGTGCGTGTAGAAAACCTTCATTTTGTGCATGTAGGTGGAAATGCCAGTGATGTTTGGAATGAGTTAGTAATCTGTCTGTCTCTCTGTTAAGACTTTTGTAAAGTACTCGTGGGTGCAGGGAGCCTTCTTTTTGCCCGATGATGTATAAGAGCAACAAAAATAGGGTTAAGGCCTTTTTGACAAAGGCCCTTTTCTTCCATTACGGCAAACATTTGTTCACGAGAAATTAAACGGTTCAATGCCTGAATCTGGCAAACACTGGTTCACCATCGTCTTAATACAGTTTTAAAATCATATTTGTTGGGAACCGTGGGTATCTGGCAAAGTCCTGGATGAAAGACTTCCAAGTACGACATGAAGAGGTAGGCGTAGGAATCAATAGGTGCACTGATGTGGAAAGCGAGGTCAGAGGCAGAGGATAAAAGAGGTGTCAGTAAGTAAGTGCCTTCATTAACTAACTGTCAGTAACAAACATTAAGCATTAGGTGGAAATAGGAGAGAAAATCCGCACCAAGTATTGACAGTGTGAGGTCAACAATGAGAAACTTCTAATCATATTTGACAATCCCAGATGATATTGTGAGGGTCTGGTAGCCGTCCATGTGGATTGTAGATATGTTACCAGCTACCAGGCAGACATTGGCAGTCTTAGGCAGACTATGTCCTGTCCGGGATAATGGCCTTGGTAGGAAAGAACAGCAAGCACAAGTGTCTACCAAAAATCGCTGGTTATATCTGAATCCTGTAAAAAGGAAAGATTAGTGTTTGGGAAGGCTATCACCACAAGTGATGGCCTACTTATAAGATTTTTGTCCACTGACAACCGTTCTCAAATTTCCTTGTAACAGATGAGAATTTGGAGTGGTAGCAACATAACCGCAGCTAATGGGCATCAGTGAGTGGCCGGACATAACCTTGTTTTGGGCGTGAGTGAGGAGTAGCATATGTGGTGGTGGGCGGCTTTGTCACCGTTCCAGCTCGTCATGAGTTAGATGCCTGTGTTTTACCACAGTCCGTACTACCACATTCAATTCAGCTTCGTTCAATGATGAATAGTTGTCCTCTTTGTCAGTAGTGGAAGCATTGATGGAGGTGTTGAATGTGGTGAAGTGGCTGTCCATAGGGGTATCAACTTTGGTCATCTGATCCTCCATTGGCAAAATATCGCCATCGTGGACGTCAGTACATACAGGTACAGGTAGGCATCGTCCCCAAAGAGAACAAAGTAGATTCTCCTCCCTAGCAGAGTCTTTTACAGAAGCTTGCAGGTGAGCAATGCTGGTTATTTTCCTAAGGGTGACTGATTGATTGATTGATTATGAGTTATCTGGCATCCTGGTAACCGAGCAAGCAAAGGCTTTTAGTGCCACAACGGTTGTTGAGAGAGCTGAAAAAGCTTGGCTATCTGGGCTCCTGGCTATTACAATTACTGCTACAGGAGGTATTTTTCTTAGGACGTCGTATGGCATTGAGATGTCCCCTTATTTGCAAAGCAAATCTAAGATTTCAGGGTAATTGTCCTTGGGGATAGCCGCTGGGACATAGTCTGCTTTGGTGATTGAGCAAGTCATACCCTTGATGCAAAACTGAACTTTTGGCCTCTGAAACCAAGCAAATGACTCTGTATTGGAGTTGGGCAGTAGTTTAATGGATTTAGCGGGAGAGAAGCGTTAGGGTCGGAGGGTGCATCATTAGACAGTAGAGCAAAGCAGTGCGGGGAAGGTGGGAGGGGGCTATTCCTCCGGAGGTCACCAAATGTGTGAGGGGGCAGTTAGGTTATAGCTGAGAGGCGAGATGAATACAACTAAACTTTATATTAAATGGACAACGATATCATATACAAGTAATTACGAGCAACCATGTCAAAAAAATTAAACCAGCTAATGCAGGAAAAGACAACATTAAAAAAAAAAAAAAAAAAAAAAAAAATATTATCAGTATGGAGGGGAGATCGAGATATATATATATATATATAAAAAGAAAATACTGTTACTGATTACCTGCGTGTGTTAAACAAGCGTGGAACAGATTATTTAGGTGTTTTCTTAAACTAACGTTGAATATATATTAATTAAAATGTTTACTGAGAAAATAAACCTGAATGGATGGGAGATTTACACTTATATCATTATGATAATTGTGGGAGAGGTTTTATATTGCTTTACCGGAATATGTAATTCAAGATTCAAAACATTTAATTTTATAATGCACTTGCCACCCCACCTTATGTGTATGAGCATATGTATGTGGTGGCTGGAGATAACGTGTTATGAGGGCTGAACTTTTTTGCTGGCCACCTGTCCAGTGACTGACGTTACCGAATGCAACAATGCACTACCCAAATTCCTGTGATACGGCAATATATTACCTGAAGTGGTCTCCCATTCGTGTTGTGACCATGACTAAACTTGAATATATTTAAACCCGATTAAAGATCAAAACACTCACATTCGAAAATAAATGTAGAGAGAGAGAGAGAGAGAGAGAGAGAGAGAGAGAGAGAGAGAGAGTTGTTTTTAGAACAGCTGCTCGTAATCTCATTGAAGTTCAGTTCGACCAACATGAATAAAACTGGAGTCAGAGAATAACTTTTTAGACATTATGGTCCAAAGGATGCGTCAGGGAAACAGAACAAAGTGGAAATATGTAACCAAACTGTTAAGCCAGAATCATTACCATGATGTTTTATACATATATATATATATATATATATATACATATATATATATATATATATATATATATTATCCTTTAATTTAGTATTTCATATACACTTTTTACTTACAAACATATATACATAAATACAGGAATACACACAAAATTATATTAAAAGCCATAGAGTGGACATTCATACATATAATGGTTTGATGAACTCGCGAACAAATGTTATAATTCATATATTGCTGTAAAAAAAAAATAATGTGCAACAACCAATAAAGAAATTTGACTATAAAACTAGTTTTTCATAATAATAGCAGAAAAAAATCAGATTTTTTTTTTTTAATAGTAGAGCATTTCGCTAACATCCATGTTATTAATAGTCAGTATTGTTATTACAATACTGAAAATAAAATAATACAATAAAAGGCCGTTAAACTTGGACTATTATACAGCCACATCATCAGCAAGAGTAGCATTGGTAGCAGTATTAGTATCAACTTTAGTATGGTAATACCAGTAGTAATAGCTATGGTAAACATAATATCGATTTTCTTATTCAATGCAATTTGTGCTAACTGCACCACAAGAGGTCCACAGATTGAACTACTTCACTACAGAATATTCGCATATGATAAAACTAGTCTGTATTATTCTACAGTGTGATTATATTTCTACCTCAAATCACAGTGAACAGATGCGGTAAAGCATATCTTTTATCATCCTTTTTTATTCTTCCTATGATTTACTAAACACAACTATGTCATCCGCCAAGCCTTATTTGTTAAATTATTAGCAATTCTACTAATTCCTACATTTCCCCATATACTTCTTAAAAACTTCTTCTACACATGTGAATATTTCAGGAAAGATAGGTTATCCCCATCTAACTCCTTCCTCAATCAGAATTTTCTCACTATCTTTATATAGTTTTAAGATTGTTGTATTCCTTCACATATATCTGAAAGTGCTCTAACAAGATTCTTCTATTACTTAAGAATAAAGGGTTTTCATTACTGCTGAAGTTTTGAGAGAATCGAAAGTTTTCTTAGTTTTTCTCATATTGGTTTTTAATGATCTGTTGATTGCAAAATACCTACGTCTAACGCGTGCTTGCTTTCTTAGTTGATTAAAGTGTAGCTGTTTTTATTTTTTATAGATTATTTCTAGGTCTTTTGTGTCTCCTGTTATGCAAATTAGTATAATGATAAAGTTTTTCCGAGCTGTAGAAATAGAGCATTCTTGCTATATTTGGTGAAGAGTTCAGAGAGTTTTCCTACTATGAAATCTCCTCCATCTCTTATTAAATCAGTTGTTAAGCCATCTTCTCCTACTACTTTGTTTTTTTAATACTTTCTTTACTTCCCTTACTGTTCATTTTGATACCGCTTCAGGTGTTTCATTATTTCTATTGGTGAAATTATCTCTTATATTGCTATTGTA
>NC_090744.1:78054919-78064919 GCF_036898095.1 Palaemon carinicauda | reverse complement strand
AGATGATATAATTTACAGCTTCATTAGTAAATTTTACTGTTCATCTCAATTCATATAATAAATATCTCTGAATATACCACCAATTAGAGCCGTTTCAATAATAGCGAAAATAGAAACTGTATTCACTTTTACATCAAATCACCATGAATAACCTGTATGCATAATTCGGAAGACTGAAGAGGATAGGAATCAGAAAGATTTATTATAGAAGCAGAAATTCCTGTCTTAACTAATATGGGGATGGCGTAATTAACAACCAAAAAATTCATATTTGGCTGTGTGAACTATAAACCAATTTCTATTATATTTTGAATACCGAGGGCCGTACTTAATAAAACTAAACTTCTACATTTACTAGTCAAGAAGCCCCTACACCAACAAATTTTAACAGTAATTCAAGATAACCTATCATCAAAATAAGTTCATGAATAACGCTTCCTATGACATCTGCAACTAAAGTTAAAAGACATTATCGACACAAAATACAAAGTACAAAACCTCTAATTGGAATAATTATTTTGTTATACCTTGGCTGCCATAAAGAAATCTTCTAAGATAAATAACAGACTAACACCTACGTGGGACACAAGATTAATGAATAAAATGCAATAATTTGTATTAATATTACTTATAACAAAGTATTAGGATGTTATAAATATCTGTGCAGCCCATACTGATATTGACTATCTCACTAATGACAAATAGAACATTTCTAATCCTTTTGTGTTTTTAACATTTACCTTACAAAAATTATATTCATAATTGTTTACGAACAATAAAATGCAATATACAATCAATTTTTATAGAAACAAAGTATTTGATAAGCTATTCATGAGGTTATTATTAAAAGAAAATATTGTTACTCGACCTCCCTTTGTTATTCTTGAAGCTAGTGACACATGAAACATTAAACGAATTTAGGATGTTGAATTATTCAACATATTTTTTTTTTGTGATATGTTTTTAATCATGGAGCTTTGTGCCCGTGGCATGTAATCAGGATTGATTATCAATTCATGATTTGACAAAGATATAGCATATTCGAGAATATTAGTGGAGTTTTTATAATAAAGAGATCAGTCTCCTGCTTTTCTGTAACAGTATATATATATATATATATATATATATATATCCTAATCTACTTAATATAACAGTTCAACCATCAACACCAATAACAGAAAAATTATTAGGACTCCAGAAAATATGATCAGGAGATTTTCTTTAAAACGGGGTTCAAAGGCTATGTCTAGGAATCAGAAATAACTGCAAAGTTGTATTGAAAAAAGTCATGTCAAAATTTACAGCTTCGTTTGCATAAAAATTAGGACATCGCATAACTGTTTAATTAGCGTTCCGGTATTGCAGTGGAGGCGAGAATGACCAGGAATGGGAGGTAAATCAGTTGTTGTTTCCGGATGATACTGTACTAGTAGCAGACACAGAAGAGAAGCTTGACCGACTAGTGACAGAATTTGGAAGGGTGCGTGAGAGAAGGAAGTTGAGAGTTAATGTGGGTAAGAGTAAGATTATGAGATGTACGAGAGGGAAGGTGGTGCAAGGTTGAATGTCATGTTGAATGGAGAGTTACTTGAGGAGGTGGATCAGTTTAAGTACTTGGGGTCTGTTGTTGCAGAAAATGGTGGAGTGGAAGCAGATGTACGTCAGAGAGTGAATGAAGGTTGCAAAGTGTTGGGGGCAGTTAAGGGAGTAGTAAAAAATAGAGGTTTGAGCATGAATGTAAAGAGAGTTCTATATGAGAAAGTGATTGTACCAACTGTGATGTATGTATCGGAGTTGTGGGGAATGAAAGTGATGGAGAGACAGAAATTGAATGTGTTTGAGATGAAGTGTCTAAGGAGTAGGGCTGGTATAGCTCGAGTAGATAGGGTTAGGAACGAAGTGGTGAGGGTGAGAACGGGTGTAAGAAATGAGTTAGCAGCTAGAGTGGATATGAATGTGTTGAGGTGGTTTGGCCATGTTGAGAGAATGGAAAATGGCTGTGTGCTAAAAAAGGTGATGAATGCAAGAGTTGATGGGAGAAGTACAAGAGGAAGGCCAAGGTTGGGTGGATGGATGGTGTGAAGAAAGCTCTGGGTGATAAGAGGATAGATGTGAGAGAGGCAAGAGAGCGTGCTAGAAATAGGAATGAATGGCGAGCGATTGTGACGCAGTTCCGGTAGGCCCTGCTGCTTCCTCCGGTGCCTTAGATGACCGTGGAGGTAGCAGCAGTAGGGGATTCAGCATTATGAAGCTTCATCTGTGGTGGATAATGTGGGAAGTTGGGCTGTGGCACCCTAGCAGTACCAGCTGAACTCGGTGTAGTCCCTGGTTAGGCTGGAGGAACGTAGAGAGTAGAGGTCCCCTTTTTTTGTTTTGTTTCATTTGTTGATGTCGGCTACCCCCCAAAACTGGGGGAAGTGCCTTTGGTATATATATATATATATATATATATACATATATATATATATATATATATATGTGTGTGTGTGTGTGTGTGTGTGTTTGTATCATCACCATCTCCTCCTACACATGCTGACGTAAAGGCCCTCGGTTAGAATTCGGCAATTATCTATATCTTTAGCTTTTAATTCAATACGTTTACATTCATCATCTTCGACTTTGCGCTTCATAGCCCTCAGCCATATAGACCTTGGTCTTCCACGTCTTCTAGTGTCCTGTGGAGCCCAGTTAAACGTTTGGTGAACTGAACTCTCTTGGGGAGTACAAAGATCATGCCCAAAGAATCTTCACCCACTCCTTACTATGATTTCATCCACATATGCCACTCAAGTAATATCTCATACAGTTTCATTTCGAATGTTTTTCTATCATTTTGCTCCTAATATCCTTTTGAGGGTTTTGTTCTCAAATTTAATAAATCTATTGGATATGCTTGTGTTGTGTTACCATGACTTGTGTCCATTCTGTAACACCGATCTCAATAAACTGATATATAATCTGATTTTTATATGTAATTTCAGGCGGATTTCCAAATTTTACTTAACCTAGACATTGTGTAATTTGCTTTTTTTTAATCTTTCACTGAACTCTAATTCTAAAGATCCTGTATTAGAGATCGTAGTTCCGAAATAGTTATATGATTGTACCTCATCAATCCTTAATGTTCCATTTAATATTCTGTTATCATTATATCAGTCTTTTTTCTATGTATCTTGAGCCCAACCTTGAGTGATATTTCATTATTTTGGTAATCAAGCATTGCAAATACTGTTGTGTTTTGCTAATAAGAAAAGCATCATCAGCATAATCTAGGTCTGCTGCTTTCCTATAACCAATCCATTCCAGTCCCTCTCCACCATCTCTGACTGTTCTAAGTAATAAAAAATCCATGAGGATGATAAACAACGTAGGTAACAACATATTCCCTTTGTTTACTCTGCTGGTCAGTAGAGCTTCATTTTATAGGACTCCATTAACATTAACTTTGTACTTGTTATGCTCATGAACAGACTTGATCAAATTCATATGTTCAAAAGGAATTACATAATAACGCAGGACTATTGACAATATTGGCCTGTGCACACCAACAAATGTTTTTTTTTTTCTTTTTCATAGTCCACAAATGCCTTCAGAAGCGGATTTCTCTATTTCACGCATTACTGGAGAGTATGTCATATTCATTAAACAATTCCCGAAACAGACTTAGGATAATCATCTGTGATTGAAATTTCAGCTGTGTATTGGTTCGTTATTGTAGAGGTCACATCATAATTTACAGCAGTGAACACACATTTCTTTTTCTTACTGGTGTTAGATTCAAGTGAGGTGAAACTAGATTTAATAGGAGAGGTCATTGTCGAATCTCTATCCTTTTTCTGCCTATGCTGAATAGTTTTTTTTTTTTTTGTTTCTTTTTCTACAGATTTTGAAGTGTGTGCGTGTGTGTGTGTTTTTTTTTAAACTTTTTTAAAAGCAATCAATTCCGTAAGTTTTGTATCATTTAAGAAAAAATTAAAACCAGCATGAAGTCTATAGTATAGTGTAAAGATAGATGGGAATCTATCTTTCAAATTATTTTTAATTAAAATAATATTTAAAAAAAATAGTAAAAGAGAAAACAATATTTTCGATATTCTTTAAACCTTTTTTTTAACATATGAACAATAATATTCCTAATTTTAAATTAAACAATAAGTAATGGTTATAATGCTTTTTACATTCTAAAATGAGTTCATGAATAACAAAATTCATAGCAGTCAATCCTCAAAAAACGTCATTTTGAGATACAGCTGTTCAAAGATTTTTTCACTCACATTCGTTGATAGATCTATTTTGGGTGAATTTACTGGTCTCCTGAGCCCACTCTCTTATGAATAAGGATATTATCCCCTTTATAGTAATAGAAATTAAGACATTCCTCTACACTTTCCATTTATTAGAGGGGATTGGTATCTTAGTGTGCCAACTATTCATTGTCGCAAGGTTTGGTAAATTTTTTTCTAGTTTGTAGTCTTCTCCTTTCCCTTTCCTGGCACTTTTCTTTGTTGTTTTAGTAATAGAAGTTTTTCTCTTCTATTTCCTCTCGTCTGGAGAGTTTTCGCAAGTCCTGTTGTTGTGTCTTTTATATATGGCTAAGGTGATAAAGCGGTATACCCAGCGTTGTGTTCGATTGCTGCAAAACCACCCCCATTCAAAATTTTCTGATAAACAAGCATTATCAGTCTATATTTTCAGTTGATTTAACTGTTGATGTATGAAAATCTTTAGGAAATTCCTATTTGCATTCCAATTTCAATTCAACATCTAAGTTTTAGTTTACTACCACTATCACCGCAAAATGCTCTGGGTATTGACAACCAAGATAGGATTGTGGAAACATCCCAGGCATAATCATTGCAGTCCGAACTGATTCCTGCTGAATCGGAACGACCAATGGCATCATAAACAATTGGATATCAAGAACCTACCTTTTAAAAGCTGACCATGCAATAATGAGAAGAAACATGGTTAAAGTGGACACAATTCTTCCATTTCGATGAATTGCCACCCTGCTCTGAATGCATGGTGGTCAAGGTTTCACAAATTGTTCCTGACAAAAGTATTTCATTACAAAACTGATCCAACTTTAGGACACTACCATTGACAATGACAAAATAAAATTGCAAAAATAAGTAACAAGGTATTCTGGTCAGCAAATTAGGATTTTGACATTTCTCATCGATTTTATTTAATACCTTAAAATCTGGCTTATAGGTTTTTTGTTTTTAATTTTTACTCTATGTAAGTAGGAACCATTTCATTATAAACTGTGCATATATTAAAAAGGTTAATAATTAATTTATACCTTTGTTGATGTGTATACTAAACAATATTTGTTATAATGAATAATTGCTATAATATCTATTGGAATAAAAAAAAAGTTGTCTAATACACAAATTTGGAATATAGCCTATTTAACTAACTAGGCTGCTTAATTTACGAATTAGACTGCTATTTCATGAATTTGGTAGCATATTAATATGAGTTTACAAGTTAGGGACGCCACTCGCCAATATACAAATTAGGCAATTCCTCACACTAGGTACGGCATACACACACACAGACACACACACACACACACACATATATATATATATATATATATATATACACCCACCCCGCGTGGTAATGAAAACTCACTAAACCACAAATATGAAGGTCATATCTGTAGCTTTTGACCTACCATGAAGTACAAGCAGCTACATTTGTTGTTGGTGTTGGACATATAAATATTTACGTAAAAGTCATAACGAAACGTGATGTTCTGATGCAGCATAACAATAAGGAAAATTGAATTGTAATCATAAGATCAGGTATTGACTAGTTTGATGATGATGATATATATATATATATATATACATATATATATATATATATATATACACACATATATATATATATATATATATATCATTAGCTGTTTGTAGTCCACTTTAGGACGAAGGACTCAGAACATGTCGTTTGATATGCGTCTGCTCATGGTGTTTCTATGCCTGCCTATACCAGTAAATTCTCTTAGGTAGTCGAACCATTGTCTTTTCTTTCCTTCCTTTCTTTGTTTGCAACCTATAGGAACGTATTCTATCATTCGCCCTGCCCATCAATTTTCTGTTATTCTCTGTATATATCCATCACGTGTTGATACATTGTAAAATATCCTTTTACATTGGTTTGCTTTCCTATCCATATTGATCTTTTTCTTGTGTCTTAGTGTTGTTCCTCTTATTATTCTTTACATAGCTCTTTGAGTTTAACTTCCTTATGTTCTAATGCTTTAGCAATGCTTCTTTTTTCTGATGAACACGTTAATACTAGAAGGAACCTTTGAATCCCACTAAAATAACCCTTGGCCTGAACCGACGAAGTTAATGATCACTCAATTTGCACCCAAGATAATTACTCCCTCAAAGCTCCAACAGTTAAATAAAAAGGTAAACCAGAGCAAGTGACGTCAATATATCAATCAACAAGCATTATAAACGGTAAGGATCATATGTCTTCATAATCTAAATGGAAATATTATGTGTTAGGGACTACTTTCACTGAATTATGGTGTATAAATTTGTATATGCGGTTGTCTGATACATCACTGTGTATAGAAGCTTAAGGCGATCATTACATATTTAGGGCAGGTTTAAATAGGTTTTATGTCATATATATATT
The DNA here is from genome assembly GCF_036898095.1 of Palaemon carinicauda. NCBI lineage: Eukaryota > Metazoa > Arthropoda > Malacostraca > Decapoda > Palaemonidae > Palaemon > Palaemon carinicauda. Next base: position 78,058,256 of record NC_090744.1, on the reverse strand, counting down.
TCAGTTTACTAAAAAAATCCTTTATCGTTCATTTATGGGGAATCCCAGATGATATTCTGAGGACCTTATATTTGATTTTCTGATGAGGAAGAAACCCCAACCAATATATTCCATTTTCAAGAATAATTTTTCAGAAACAAAAATCATATATACTTTAAAGATTCTTCTATTCATCTACGGTGTTTAACTCAAATCTCTCATTAAATTACTTTAATCTAATAGGAAAAAGGTATGGTGGTTTATCACCTTTCTTTCATTTAAAACTGGACCGAAGAGGCCCTGGGATTCTCTACAAATAATTGTGACAAAGGATTCCCATAGATAGATATACTTTTCTTTGAGAAGGAAATGGAATTTTATTGGTTAAAATCTCATTTTTGTAATCATTAGATTTCCATATCATGCTTATTCTTCTTTTAATTTCGGAAAAATGTCTTGAGTAAACGTTATTTTTCTTAAGAAAGCATATTTATAAACAATCACTGGAGGTTCATAATCCGTTTTTCCTGTCTCACTACCTTTCCATTGAACATTATTGTAGATTTACTCATTTTCATTTTCCTTTTCATTCCTACATTTCTGCCTTTTATATTAAAATTTTCTGATATCTTTTGCAATTTCTTCCAATATTAAATATACAGAAATATGTAATTTAAAAATTTCAAATTATCAACGAATTCCTCATATGTTAATTTTTACGTTTTAATAGCAAATTCATAAAGTATTCATCTAGGCCTGATATGAATACTTTAGGAGAGATTGGTTATCCTTGACTAACTCCATTACTAATAGGAATTTACTCAAAATCTTCCTATATAGATAGCTTCAAGTGTCTAACATAAGGTTCATCTATTTATTGTCTTTGAAAGGTTTTCATTACTACTGGAGTTTTTAAGGCATCAATAGCTTATTCATAGCCTAAAAACGCCATACATAGTAATTTATCATGATCTGTTGATTTCTCCCTTAGCTATTTAATTATATGAATATGATCAGTTGTTTGATACCCTTTACTAAACTCTGCTTTCTCTATTGTTTTATTAAATTCTAGTTATCTTTCTATTTGGCCTAATATATCAACATTTTATATATTACTAAGAGTGAACTTATGGTCGATATTTTGTTTAGGTATTATGCGTCCCTCTTTTAGTAAATTGGTATATTGTAAAAGTTTTCCAATCTGCAATTATAGAGATATTTTGTACACATTTGGCGTTGGGTTCAGCGAGTTTTGAAAAAATGAAATCACTTTGATCAAATCAATAATTCGATTTTGAGGCCATCTCCTGCTGATTGCCTTTTGTTCCTTCCTTTTTACTTTTTTATTATCCCTCTTACTTATTATTACACAGACATACACACAAACACACACACACATGCACACACATATATAAATAAATATATATATATATATATATATATATATATATTTAAATATTTATATATACTGTATATATATATTTAATTATATGTATATATATATATATATATATATGTGTGTGTGTGTGTGTGTGTGTGTATATGCACGTACACACACACACATATATATATATATATATATATACTTACAAAGCTGGTTTAGTGTAAAGTAAATATTTTATTCATGTATTTGATTTTTGCCTTTAAGAGGTGTATAGCCTGCTCGTAAGGTCAGTTCCTCTTTTGAAGTTTTAAATATTTGTATTTAACCCTGGATAGGTACGGTCCTCGGACACCCCTTTAAGGGTATACTCGGACGCGAACGACCCCGACGCCAAAAAAAATTCTTGAAAAATCAGTTTTTGCAGTAACCTCCTTTTTTCTTTTGCCAAAAAAAACTTCAATGAATGCTTAAAACAACTGTAAAGATAAATACTACTCATCTGCAGAAAAACTATTTATTATAAATATTTTAAAAAATTAAGTAGAAAAAAAAAGACCTGACATAAAAATTCATAAAAAAAAAGTTTATACATATATACACAAATCCTTTTAGGAATTGATTCTTGAATGTTTAGGACACATCTTGATGTATTTTGGATGAAGTCAGACCCATGGAGGTGAAGATCTGAAATGAGAAAAAAAGGGTAACTTTTTTTGGCCAAAAAAAATTGTCCAAATTTCATGAATTTTTTTGGGTACCCAAATGAAATAGGAAGTGGCTAATTTTTTTAGGGAATAAACATATGTTATCCTAAAATAGAAATATGTAAAAAAATCTTCATTATTTTGTAAATTACATTTATATCAGGGGCCATATCTAAAGGTAATTTTTTGAGTACTTGGAAATTTCGTAAAAAAATACATATATTTAATATATAATATGATATTTATGCAGGTAAAAATATACCAAAATATCACAAATTCTATAGGGAACAAGAATATATATAGATAGGGCAGCTTACGCTTCGGATATGTCCACAAAATGGCCGCCAACCACACTGACTCAGACTCCCTAATCTGCCACTTGAAATGTAGGAAGGGTATGTCAATTTCAAGGTGTTATTTACTAATCTAATTATTATTGGATATGCATAAAAATTGTATGGTGGGTTGCTGGATAATTGTCGATTATTTTACGGCTATAAAATTAAAATTCTGACCAAAAAAATTTTTTTGAAGGGAAATAAAATCGAAAAAAAAAATGTAAAACAATATTTTAGCTAAAAAAATTTGATGATATTCAATCAAAAAAAAAGTAAACAAAATTTTCCGACAAATAAACATCTAGAGGAATCATTACTCTGTGATAGTTCCTTAGTACGTAGTAATTTTGAAAGAATTAGGAAAAAACGAAAAAATGGCAATCACCGGAAAATCGAACACATACCTATATATACGCCATATCTGGCTAAAAAAAAGATAGGCATGGGTAGCCAGATCATCTAGAAACACTTTCCAACACTATAAAAATATAAGTTTTGCGACACTACTTGCCAATTCCTTACGGTAACATGACTAAGCAAAAAAATGCAAAACAAATAAAAAGGGGCACTCGTGGAAAAATGGCCATTCTAATATACGGCATTTCAGAAAAAAAAAAATTTCAGCCACGTGCTAGGCAAACCATCAAGGCATATTTTCCGACAAATAAACATATAAATGAAATATTACTCTGTGATAGTTCCTTAGTACGTAGTAATTTTGAAAGAAATGGGAAAAAACGAAAAAATGGCAATCACAGGAAAATCGAACACATACTTATATATACGCCATATCTGGCTAAAAAAAAAATAGGCATGGGTAGCCAGATCATCTAGAAACACTTTCCAACACTATAAAAATATAAGTTTTGCGACACTACTTGCCAATTCCTTACGGTAACATGACTAAGCAAAAAAATGCAAAACAAATAAAA
>NC_090744.1:78042419-78047419 GCF_036898095.1 Palaemon carinicauda | reverse complement strand
CGGAAAGGAGACAAATAACTTTTTCTTACTGACTGTTTGAATTGTTAAATCTTGACTGTAAATTTTATCTAAAAACTTCTTGAACCTCTATTATAATCAAGTCAAGAAGTTTCTAGATAAAATTTACACGTCTAAATATGCAAAATTTATCATATAATATATATATATATATATATATATATATATATATATATATATATATATATATATATATATGTATATATATACATATATTTATATATATATATATATATATATATATATATATATATATATATATATATATATATATATATATATTCTAGTACAATACAATCGATTAATCAAGTAAGTCCTCTATCTGGTTCCCTACAATAGGCGAATGGAAATACTCTGTTCAATGTTTTTTATTAGTATTCATAAAAGAGCAATACCCCCAAGTAATTGAATTAGGCTTTTTCAAAACGTTGTTTTCTTGTATCGCTATATGAATTTGTTTGTCAACAAATGGATACATTTTTTCGTTGTTTTTATAACATTTCTTTTTCATTTAGCTCTTCCTTCCCTTTCTATTCTTTTTATTCTTTTTTTTCTCTAATAATAATAATAATAATAATAATGATAATAATAATAATAATAATAATAATGATAATTATTATTATTATTGTTATTATTATTATTATTATTATTATTATTATTATTATTATTATTATTATTATTGTAATAATAATAATAATAATAATAATAATAATAATAATAATAATTATCATTATTATTATTATTATTATTATTATTATTATTATTATTATTATTATTATTGTTATTATTACCATAAACAAATTTCATGATCAAAACATTGCTCATTACGACTGCTCCTTTGGTTCGTAATATTTCTGGCCTTCTTTTTTTCTCCTTTTCTTGATACTTGTGATATTAGCCTTAGTTTCTATTTGAGTCTTACTTTGTTAATGGTAAAAATTTGGTCGTAGGCTCGTAACAATCATGTAGCGTCTCTGGTTAATGTTTGCCAGATGGACCTTCGACTCCCGCTCAGGCTCGTTAGTTCATCTGGTGTGTGCAACTTTACCATCCTTATGAGCTAAGGATGAAGGTATCGTGTAGCGTGTAGGTCTGTATGCTAAGGCATCAGCAGCCATTGCCTTGCCCTCCCTGGAACCAGTTTGGGTGGAGACGAGGCTTTGGAACTGATCTTATAATATATGGTCAGTCTCTAGGACATTGTCCGGCTTGCTAGGGTATTGTCACTGCCTCTTGCCTCTGCTATTCGTTAATGGACTTTAAACCTTTATTTGTTGCGAGGTTCTTGCTTTAAAAAAAAAAAAAATCCAACAACCAGATTGGTTAATAATTAAAACTTTTAAATAGAGACGTAAGTGTCAGGTGTTTTCACCTTATTGATTTTTAACAAAGATTTTTTTTTATATATATCCTTGTATCCTTTAAGATTGTCTTCTTTCAATTTATCATAGTCATTTATATATCAACGAAGTTTAGTAATCATTCACTGTCTAATCTGCCAGGAAATTACTTGTTATAATTCTAGCCTTTGAGTATTGCCTCAAAATGGTAGAAGATATAATCCATGCCATCTTAATTATAATTAAAATAAGCCAGCTTCAACTTCGGTGACATTATAAAGCTTCCTTCGGTAAAAATTTCTAGTTCCTTTGGATGTTTCTCGAACTTCATTTTACATACAAATTTTTCCAAAATATTAGAACAATGGTCATTGTTTAAACAAAAGAATATCATTTTATATAGATTCATGATACTATCAAAATTCCTTTTATTTGGACTGGAATAAAGCAGACTTTAAACTTAATGATTAAAGGAACACAATTTTATTATTAATTCTATTATCATTATCAACATTATTATTATTATTATTATTATTATTATTATTATTATTATTATTATTATTATTATTATTATTATTATTATTATTATTATTATTATTATTATTATTATTATAAACTAAGCTATAATCCTCGTTAGGAAAGCAAGATGATATACACTACAGTAAGGCCAGGGCTCCAACAGAGAGAAATAACCAAGTAAGGAACGGAAACTAGAAAATAAAATCTACAAGAAGAGTTATAAATATTAATATCATACGGACAGTAACAACAACATTAAATCAGATCTTTAATATATATACTATAAAAACATAAAAAAAAAACAGGAGAAAGAGAAATAAGATAGAACAGCGTGCCGAGTGTACGAATATGCAAGAGAACTCTAATCCAAGAGAGCGGAAGGCCACGGTACAAGGGCTTTGGCACTATCCAAGACTAGAGAACAATGGTTTAATTTGAAGTGTCCCTCTCAAAGAAGAGCTGTTTACCATAGGTAAAGAGTCTCTTCTACCCGTACCAAGAGGAAAGTAGCCACTGGACAATTACCGAAGAATTGTTCGGTTATCAGGGTTGCCAGGTGTATAAGGACAGAGGAGAATGTGAAAGAATAGGAGAGACTATTCGGGTATGTGTAGGCAAAGATAAAATGAGCCTTAACCAGAGAGAGGGAGCCAATGTAGTACAGGCTGACCAGTTGTAGAACCCAATAACTCTCTAGCGGTAGTATGTTAACGGGTGGCTGGTGCCCTTGCCAACATACTACCTAACTTATGTCAACGCTATCTATTGACCGGAGGAGCTTGGCTTATAGCAATGCCATATATTCACAAGATTTACTATATACGCCAGAGGAGTTATTGATAATGCCATATACTGGCGAAGGAAGGAATAGCCGTAGGTAATTTAGGTCTTTTCATGAAAATTATCACTTTTATGTGGTTTCCCACATTGGGTGCTTCTTTAGTAAATATTTTATTCTTCATGTTTTCTATGTTTCTAGCAATAATCTCTCTTAATACTAACAGCTGCTAAACTAGTTGTTTATAACTTGTACATCGAAACTGTGAGAAACATTTTTAGAAGAAATAGTACTTTCATCTTAAATAAAGAAAATCAGTAATTTTGATACAGGAAGAAATGTAAAGTTCACAAAAAGAGATAGTAAGTACAAAATCGCTTCAAAACACAAAGAACTCGGTTAAAATGCACAAGTTTATAATACAACCCATTTGGAAGAAGTAGTTTAAAGGGCTGAGCCCAAACCCAGGCTAAAGTGAGATCCTTTTTAATCTTAGAGTCAATTAATTCAAAATTCGTTTATGAACGCTAAATCAAATTGAGGGTTTGTGTTTTGTCTAAGATCTCTCTCTCTCTCTCTCTCTCTCTCTCTCTCTCTCTCTCTCTCTGACTAAGGGTCACTGGATGTTGTTCCATATTGGCAATGCCACATATTAGCGTGGTGGAAGACTGAGCCAGTCTGTTGTCTTGCTCACGTTCCGAGGAATTGGGTAATACAATTGGAATATTGCCCAGTGATCTTTTGTTAGGCGGAACGTTTTCTGTATAGTATTTTTGAATGGTTTTCTTGTACAACAAACATAGCTCTGAGGGTCAGAAGAATTTTCTATGATCTCATTGTTTGATATGAGTTGTTTTCTTGTGATGTTTTGATTATGGGCCTGATGAATATGTATACCTATGGCCATTCGTTCTATAGGATAAAGTAATCCTTTTGATAATAATAAGCCCATTGTCGTCATATGAATGTAATTGCTGAATAAAGTAAAAATTTGTGGGCATGTGTTATGCAGTATTATGTTTCTCAACGAGAATCCTAGTCTTTTTTTCACCGTGTGTAGTGACATTCTCATGGATTATTCTTTTGATAATTCTTCGTCCTCCTTATATTTGATATGCATTCTTGCTTTTAGATAAATTTAAATTTTTGATTTCTTTTTTGGTGGTTGTTGTTCCCGTTTGGAGTATAAGGTGCATAGTGTTGTTTTGATGTGTTCACGTCTTTGTTTAAATGTCTATTATTCACTAGCCTTTGGCAACCCTATCCAGTACTTCATGCATCTTTCTGCACAAGTAGCATTATATAATAGGTCTCTTTACAAAGCCGCTGATCATTGTTACTTTTTATCTATTAGGATACCTACTATCCCAATTTCAGGAAAGTCCTAGGTTAGTTGGCTTTGTGGATGCTGATGTCCCAAAGAAATTTTCTGTGACAGAATAAAAATAGGATGACTGCTCTCAATGGTGAAATTGAGGATGATTCAATCTTTGAAGGTCCTCCATAAGACTTCGGTATCTTAAAGAGCCTTAAAATTTACAAACATATTTATTCAATAAACATAGACTTGTACAGGAGGGGGAAGACACAGTCTTTGAAAGCTTCCATGTAAAAGAATTTTTGTTGGTTGAAAAGCCTTCTTTTTACCCCTGAAAGCGGCCGCGACATCCATATTGTTTTTATGAATGTCTTCATTATCTGTTTCGGACACTGGCTACAGTAATTTAGTGTACATGAAACCAACTAACGTATATAACGTGTATATATATATATATATATATATATATATATATATATATATATATATATATATATATATATATATGTTACAGTCAATATGCGTAATCAGTCATTACGCGTAATGACTAAAATTTTTAGTCATTTCATGTAATGGCTGTGACTATTAGCCATTATGCGTAATGGCTAAAAATATTTGTCATTTCACGTAATGGCTGAAATTAAGGTACTCTCTATTACACTAGTTGCCTGACAAGGTTTCAGTCAACACGCGAAATACATCAAATTATGTTTAAATTCTCGAATCGCTAGTTATACACCACATTAGGCCTGAACTAAACAATCAAAGTACTTCTTATCCGTTAACTATCTTCAATACTCCCCCCAATGCTTCATCTCAATCTTCAGACACTTAAGGCTTCACTCCAGACTTTTCTTCTTTTTCTACCTTACCTCCCTCCTCAGTCCGCCTCCACCTGCCCTCTCCAACACAATGGTAATAACCCTCCCGCTTTTTTCTGTTTTTGCCATATTATTGTAATGTTTTATTCAAATTGCTATCAATTTTTCATACTTAGATCGACGTAATCTATAATAACTTATATTTA
>NC_090744.1:78029919-78032419 GCF_036898095.1 Palaemon carinicauda | reverse complement strand
ATCCTTATGAGCTAAGGATGGAGGTATCATGTAGCGTGTAGATCTGTATGCTAAGGCATCAGCAGCCATTGCCTTGCCCTCCCTGGAACCAGTTTGGGTGGAGACGAGGCTTTGGCACTGATCTTATAATATATGGTCAGTCTCTAGGACATTGTCCGGCTTGCTAGGGTATTGTCACTGCCTCTTCCCTCTGCTATTCGTTAGTGGACTTTAAATCTTTATTTTTTTGCGAGGTTCTTGCTTTAAAAAAAAAATCTAACAACCAGATTGGTTAATAATTAAAGTGTATCCTTGTATCTATAAAACTTTTGAATAGAGACGTAAGTGGGCAGGTGCTTTCACTTTATTGATTTTTAACAATGATCTTTTTTTTATGTATCCTTCCACAGTTAACTTATATCCTTTAAGATTGTCCTCTTTCAATTTATCAAAGTCATTTATATATCAACGAAGTTTAGTAATCATTCACTGTGTAATCTGCCAGGAAATTACTTGTTATAATTCTAACCTCTGAGTATTGCCTCAAAATGGCAGAAGATATAATCCATGCCATCTTTATTATATTTAAAATAAACCTGCTTCAACTTCGGTGACATTATAAAGCTTCCTTCGGTAAATATTTCAAGTTCCTTTAGATTTTTTTTCGAACTTCATTTTACATACAAATATTTCCAAAATATTAGAACGATGATCATTGTTTAAACAAAGGAATATAATTTTATATAGATTTATGATACTATAAAAAATTTTAATCGTATGCTTTCGCAGCTTTCTTCATAAAAAAAAAAAAAAAAAAAAAAAAACAATCTTTTTAAGTCACAGTTCCTTTTATTTAGACTGGAATAAAGCAGACTTTAAACTCAATGATTGAAGGAACACAATTTTATTATTAATTCTATTATCATTATCAACATTATTATTATTATTATTATTATTATTATTATTATTATTATTATTATTATTATTATTATTATTATTATTATTATTATTATTATTATTATTATTATAAGCTAAGCTATAATCCTCGTTGGGAAAGCAAGATGATATACAGTACAGTAAGCCCAGGGCTCCAACAGAGAGAAATAACCACGCGAGGAACTGAAACAAGAAAATAAAATCTACAAGAAGAGTTATAAACATTAATATCATACGACCAGTAACAACAACATTAAATCAGATCTTTAATATATATATATATATATATATATATATATATATATATATATATATATATATATATATATATATATATATATATATATATATATATATATATATATATATATACAATAAAAACTTTAAAAAACAAAAAAAACAAAAAACCGGAGAAAGAGAAATGAGATAGAACAGCGTGCCGAGTGTACGCATATGCAACAGAACTCTAATCCAAGCGAGCGGAAGGCCACGGTACAAGCGCTTTGGCACTATCCAAGACTAGAGAACGATGGTTTAATTTTGAAATATCCCTCTCAGAGAAGAGCTGCTTACCATAGGTAAAGAGTCTCTTCTACCCGTACCAAGAGGAAAGTAGCCACTGGACAATTAACGAAGAATTGTTCGGTTATCTGGGTTGCCAGGTGTATAAGGACAGAGGAGAATGTGAAAGAATAGGACAGGCTATTCGGGTATGTGTAGGCAAAGATAAAATGAGCCTTAACCAGAGAGAGGGAGCCAATGAAGTACAGGCTGACCAGTCGAAGGACCCAATAACTCTCTAGCGGTAGTATGTCAACGGGTGGCTGGTGCCCTGGCCAACATACTACCTGACTTATGTCAACGCTATCTATTAACAGGATGAGCTGGGCTTATAGCAATGCCATATATTCACAAGATTAACTATATACGCCAGAGGAGTTATTGATAATGCCATATACTGGCGAAGGAAGGAATAACCGTAGGTAATTTAGGTCTTTTCATGATAATTATCACAATTATGTGGTTTCCCAAATTGGTTGCTTCTTTAGTAAATATTTTATTCTTCATGTTTTCTGTTTCTAGCAATAATCTCTCTTGATACTAACAGCTGCTAAACTAGTTGTTTAAAAACTTGTACATCGAAACTGTGAGAAACATTATTAAAAGAAATAGTACTTTCATCTTAAATAAAGAAAAACAGTAATTTTGATACAAGAAGAAATGTAAATTTCACAAAAAGAGATAGTAAGTACAAAATCGCTTTAAAACACAAAGAACTCGGTTAAAATGCACAAGTTTATAATACAACCCATTTGGAAGAAGTAGTTTAAAGGGCTGAGCCCAAACTCAGGCTAAAGTGAGATCCTTTTTAATCTTAGAGTCAATTAATTCTAAATTCGTTTATGAACGCTAAATCAAATTGAGGGTTTGTGTTTTGTCTAAGATCTCTCTCTCTCTCTCTCTCTCTCTCTCTCTCTGACTAGGGATCACTGGATGTTGTTCCATATTGGCAATGCCACACATTAGCGTGGTGGAAGACTGAGCCAGTCTGTTGTCTTGCTCACGTTCCGAGGAATTGGGTAAT
>NC_090744.1:77999919-78014919 GCF_036898095.1 Palaemon carinicauda | reverse complement strand
AAAACATTTGCTCCAACTTTGAATTTTTTAAGTTCTACTGATTCAACTACCCGATTAAGAAGATCATTCCACAACTTGGTAACAGCTGGAATAAAACTTCTAGAATACTCTGTAGTATTGAGCCTCATGATGGAGAAAGCCGGGCTGTTAGAAATAACTGCCTGCCTAGTTATACAAACAGGATAGAATTGTCCAGGGAGATCTGAATATAAAGGATGGTCAGAGTTATGAAAAATCTTGAGCAACATGCATAATGAACTAATTGAACGACTGTGCCAAACATTAATATCTAGATCAGGAATAAAAAATTTAATACACCGTAAGTTTCTGTTCAAAAAATTAGGATGAGAATCAGCAGCTGAACACCAGACCGAAGAACAATAATTAAAACAAGGTAGAATTAAAGAATTAAAACACTTCCTCAGAATAGATTGATCACCGAAAATCTTGTGAGACTCTCAATAAGCCGATTTTTTTTTGCAATTGAATAAGACACAGACATAATGTGTTTCTCAAAAGTAGATTTGCCGTCGAGAATCACACCTAAATTTTTAAAAGAGTCATGGAAATTCAAAGAAACATTATCAATACTGAGATCCGGATGTTGAGGAGCCACCGCCCTTGACCTACTTACAATCATACTTTGAGTTTTTTAGGTTTCAACTTCATACCCCATAATTTGTACCATGCATTAAATTTAGCTAAATCTCTATTAAGGGATTCACCAACCCCTGATCTACATTCAGGGGATGGAATTGATGCAAAGAGAGTAGCATCATCTGCATATGCAACAAGCTTGTTTTCTAGGCCGAACCTCATGTCATGTGTATATAGTATGAAAAGTATGGGCCAAGAACACTACCCTGTGGAACACCGGATATCACATTCCTATACTCACTATAGTGCCCATCAACAATAACTCTTTGAGATCTATTACTTAAAAAATCAATAATAATGCTAAGAAACCACCCACCCACTTCCAACTGTTTCAGTTTGAAAACAAGGGCCTCATGATTAACACGGTCAAAGGCAGCCCTAAAATCAAGGCCAATCATACAAACTTCCTGACCACAATCAAGGGATTTCTGTACAACATTAGAGATTGTAAGAAGGGCATCACATGCTCCAAGGCCTTTATGAAAACCAAATTGCAAACTAGGGAGTAGATGATTACCTTCAGCAAACCTATTAAAACATTTTGTCAGAAGACGTTCAAAAACTTTAGATAATATGGGAGTTATGGAAATCGAGCGGTAATCAGTGGGACTTGATCTACCACAAACCCATTTACATACAGTAGAGGAGTAACATTACCAATTCTCTAGCCAGTGCTAAAAGCTCCTCTTCTTGCTATCTTGCGCAAAATAACAGATAACTTTGGAGCTAAGAAATCTGCTGTCATTATGAAAAACAAAGGAAAAATACCATTTGGGTGTATACCTCCATAAGCATCAAGCTCCATCAACAGAGCTTTAATCTCACGAGATTGAAAAGCTAAACTGGTTAGTGTAGCCCCAGGAAAAGAGGAATGAGGAAGTTCAGGTTTTTCATTACAATGTTTACAGTCAAAAACATCAGCCAAAAGTGTTGCCTTTTCCTTTGGACAGTGAGTGACTGAGCCATCTGGTTTAGATAAAGGAGGAATTGTTGCATCTACACCAAAGAGTGCAGATTTAAGGGTAAACCACCATTCATGTTCTTGAGTTGTATCAGAAAGGGTTTCTTTTATGGTTAAATACTACTCCTTTTCAGTTTAAATATAAACTCTCTGAGTATTAGCTCGAAGCTGAGTATAGTTGTTCCAGGTCAAATCTGATCTGTTACCCTTCTAAATATGATAGGCCTCCTGCTTCTCCAAATAAGCACTTCTACAATCATCATTAAAGCATGGTTTGTCCTTCACTCGGTACCTTAGGACACGAGAAGGGGTACGCCTATCAATTATGTTGACTAGATTCTCATTCAAAGAGAAAACAGGATCTATACTACTATATAAATGTGACCAATTCATGCACAAAAGATCATGCGAAACTCAATTCTAGTATGCTTGGGATTTCATATAAATTTTACAAGAGTATGATATATCAGGGACAGGCTGCTCAGTCTTCACTACTAATGAAATCAAGGCATGATCAGATGTCCTGACTGGAGAACTAACCTTACCAGTTATAACGCCAGGGGAGTCAGTGTATACGAGGTCCAAGCAATTACCAGACCTGTGAGTAGCTTCATTTATGATTTCCTCACAGCCTGATTCAGAGGCAAAGTCTAAAGCTCTTAAGCCATGGCCATCGGTAGGAGATATAGAACTTAACCACTCCCTATAGTGAGCATTAAAATCACCAACAAAGACAAATAAAGCCTTTCTATACTCTTCTTGTATCTTAGCCATAATGGTAAGAAGACAATCGAAGATAGAATCCTCCATGTCTGTGTTGCTGGATGTTGCAAAACAACCCCCACACCCTTGAATCACTCTACCAGACAATTGTCCCACAGCACAAACATTGCCCTTATGTTATCGACTGGACTCTTGGACAGAAGGGAAATAAAAAAACAAAACATAACCTTACAACTATATTCCTTAAAACTAAAACGCTTATCATAAAACCAGCCACAATTAAAATAACAACACTTAAAACTAATCACCATTCAAATAAACCAAAAGAAAAAAAAATTACAAACTTGATACTAAAACAGACCACAACCAATATGTAATAGTTTTATGTATATCTCTATAAGGACACAGACACTCGTCTAAATGATCCAAACAGTCTTGATCAATGGCACACTGACACAGCTCGTGGCAAAACGGTAACCTTTCCACTACACAAAGCACTCAAGTGGTGAGTGGTGAGTGGAGCAATCTATGGTGTTTAATGCGTCTTCATCATCATCATCATCATCATAATAATCCAAAGAAAATTCCTTCAAACAGGCAAAGTCATTACCGATTGCATCCAAATTCAAAAGAGCAGTCAGTTCCAAGTCCTTATCACAAGCCAAGTCATCACCAATCAATTCCACATTCTAGGAAAAATCTCTCAAAAAGGAGGAATCACGGCCTGAAAATGAAAAAAAGAAAAAAACACTTATGAACACTCCTAACTAACTAAACTATCGCACTATAATCAACGATAAATAATAAACTGTTCCTCTTATTCACAATCACGACAGGCAAATATAACCATAACTGTACTTACTCAGAAAATATATCAACACTTCCATGCTGGTAAAAGAATAAATATAATCCAGCATTCAAATAACACAACTGCTTCAAGTCGCAGTCAATCAAAAAAACCATTTGCTCCGAAACATTTACCATTCTCCTAACCTAGCTAAAAGTAAACAAACAACCTCATTTATACCAACAGTCTTTCTCACAACAAACAATCGATACACTAACTCTCTCTCTCTCTCTCTCTCTCTCTCTCTCTCTCTCTCTCTCTCTCTCTCTCTCTCTCTCTCTCTCTCTCTCTCTATTTGGCAAACAAAAAAATAAATGAAAATAAAACAAAAAAATTAATCCTCCACATTCCTCCCCCCTTACTTTGCCAAATCCTAATACATTTTCCCACAACCACTTACATTATTTTTTTTCATTACTCAGTCGCAGTCGGGAGCGGGACCTCTACTCCGAGTAACCGGGCCTTCATACACTCTCTCATTCACTTCTTCCTTATCACAATCATTCGCTACATTAACACTATTCCTATCTAAATCCCTATCATCTAATATATCAACACTATTCGTATTTAAATCCCTATCATCTAATATATCATGTACAATCCCATCTACATCGTTCTCATCTGGCCCTAAAATTACACTCATTTCTGTAAACATTTCATCTATTTCATCAAAAACATTCTCAACTTCAGCAAAAGATTCATTCATGCTACTTATCATTCTCCTATCTCTCATTCTCGCATTCGTCATCCTTTCTTTTACATCATCTAAGGAAAAGCCACACACACTATAGGTATCATTCATAGTCAGCCATGATTCATCTGTATTAACACATTTATCTTCCATATACACTTGTAAATTTACACCCTTGTCATACTTATTTCTATTCTCACCTTTACTTATAAAATTTCCCCTTCTTTCATCCTTACTTAAAGCTCTCGTATCCTTCCTTTTTATATATTCTACTAACACCAACTGTTTACCTTTTAGACCTAATTCCTCATACATACTAGGTTCACACTTGTTCCTTTTCAACCATTTACTCATCCCATTCTCTTGGATATACTTAGGTACCTCCTTCCATTTACGCAACTGGTTGTGGTGTGCCCTAACTCTTTCCACACTACCATCCACACACAACTTACCCAAAACATAACTTAATCCACTCGAAACAACTTCTAACACCTTATATGGGCCTTCAAACTTACCACGCACCTTATTTACATTCATTCTACCTTTTTCAATTACTTCTTTCATCACTCTCGCACCAACTTTAAAGCTTTCAAACCTCTCATTTGCTTTCCTCCACACATCTCTATCATCCTCCGACACACCCAACCTCGGTCTTACTATCTTTTCAAAATTTAACTCAAACTTACATGGAGACATACCCGTACTCTTATGCACTGTTGCATTTTAAGCCCACAACGCTCTACCAACATACAAATTCCAATCATTTTCACATGTACTCATCATTCGCAATATTTCAGTTAATATTCTTACAGTCCTTTCAGCCAACCCATTCGCACTTGGCATATAAGAAGTCAAATACACATGTTCAATACCCCATTCTCTTAACATCTGCTCAAACTCCCATCCAACAATCTCAGGGCCATTATCACTTAACATTCTCACAGGCTTACACACACACATCGGCAACATCACTGGACTAACCATTCTTGCATCAGTCTCACTCCTTTTATTCTTTATAAGCACTGCATACGTAAACTTACTCAAGTGATCTACAATAATAATCATTCCCACGTGTCCCCTCGCAGTCACAGGCAACGGAACACAATCAATCATAAACATCTCAAATGGTTCTTTCATACGTAATCCCAAAACAGGAGGATTAGCATGCACTCTCTGATACTTCCCTTTCTGGCAATCTTCACATGTAGTCGCTACATACTTACATATCTGACTCAACCCAGGTGTAAACAATCTCACGCATGCATTCCCACAATTTATTCTTACCCATATGCCCATATATGTCATGCACTAACATACACATACTTACAGCTGCATGCATAGGAAACACAGGAACATATATATCTTCATCCATTCCTTTATGTAGAAAATAAACAATATTCTTACACACAATAAGTCTCTTACTAACTTTCTTATACACCTCTAAATCAGACGGCTATTCTTCTACCTCAATACTATTCAACATACATTCACGTAACCTTTTAATTTCCACACATTCATCTTGCATTTCTTCCACCTCCTCCTTAGTCAATAGATCATCCTCACTCCTCGTAATACTATTCAACATACATTCACGTAACCTTTTGATTTCCACACATTCATCTTGCATTTCTTCCACCTCCTCCTTATTCAATAGATCATCCTCACTCCTCGTAATATCAACCATGCCAACAAAATTCGCCATAAATACACTATTATCTTCTATCACAACTACTTCACATCCATTCTTCAGAAGCAAACCGCCACCAATATCAACTGATATATCATGCAATCTTAAAAAATCAATTCCTATCAAAAAACAAATAGTCATCTCATTCTCTCCCATTACAATGAAATTATGTTCCACCTCCATACTTGCCCAGTTTTACTTACAAACGCACTTCTTCCCAAACTAGCAAACTTCCTTTACCTATCCCATGAATTCTCACACTCGTACATTGCCTTTTCATTTTCCAATTGTACCGCTCTATTTCCTTGATAACAGACATATTCACTAATGACACTTGCGCGCCTGTATCATTTAAACTACAGTATTCATTCTCATTTATATCCACATGTGTCATCATTCTTCCTTTTACGCCATGCATACAAATGTTTACTTTCCTATTAATAGGGTCATCCTTGTCACATCCATGTTCATCTTCGCTATCTTCCATGCTCATACCACTCGGATTCAAGTCACTCGGGCAATCTTCCTTCTCACTCAACAACTTGCAACATCTTTCATTACATTGTAACCTCAATATATACTCCCTTTCAGTGTCCTTATTTGCTCAGTACTGCATCGGACGATTCCATCCAAAATACAAATAAAAAGTGACACCATACAATATACTTACTACCAACAATACTTTTGATAACAGTTCACCCTCAAGCACACTATCCTCCTCCTTATATGCCATTTCTTTCGATACTTCATTCCTAACACACATTCAAAGCTCATCTACACTAGCAGGTATATCCGTACTCAAACCCTTCAATTTAAACTTATTCAACCCACACAAAATACATTTATACACCATGTCATCCCCTTCAAAACTTTGTACCACCACTAAACCTTCCGGCAACCTTTCAAAATTACTATCATTCTCGCTACTATCTTCTATCTTACCATGCATTCTTGACATCGCATCTGCTGTCACGTTCTTACTCCCAGGTATATATTCTAGCTTAAAGTCAAATTCAGTCAAATCCTCTATTATCCTCGCAACCCTAGCATTCACAGACTCTTTCCTAATCATGTACACTAGGGGCTGATGGTCAGTACGCACAATAAATTTCACACCATACAAAAATACCTTCAACGCTTTCACGCAAAACCTTATCGCAGCCAACTCCCTTTCAATCGTGGAATACTTTTGCTCGGCCTTACTAAATGCTTTACTTACATACGCTATCACTCTCAACTGTTCATCTCCAGTTATTCTTTGCATTTGAACCAAGCAACCACCCATACTAATCCCACTGGCATCCGTATATAACTCTAGCATACTCGCATGCTCACCATAGTCGCGAAAGGCCAAAGTGACGTCTTTCGTAGCCTCTTCTTTCAACTTTTCAAATTCTTCAATCATATGCTCATCCTATTTCAGTCTCGTACTATTTACTTCTCTATTCCCGAACAATCTCTGACAAACTTCCGACCAAATTCAATCAACCCAAGAAAACCGCTCAACTCGCGCACCTTACAAGGACGTGGAAATTCTCTCACTTTACTCACAAACTTATCACTCTTCCTTATACCCAATTCACTCACCACATGCCCAAGGAATTCCATCTCCCCGGCCAACCATGTACACTTTTCAAGCTTAACTTTCACACCAACTTCTATCAAACGTTCTAATACTGCTTCAAGCAACTGCATGTGTTCCTCAACAGTCACACTAGCAATCAAAATATTATCTATAAAAACAGTCACCTTTTGTCGATCAAACCCAGCCAAAACTACATTCATCTCCCTCTGGAAGGCATCAGGTGCATTAGCAAGGCCAAAACTTAATCTTTTAAACTGATAATGACAATTACTACTTGAAAATGCCGTAATGGGCCTGCTCCCCTCTGCCAGAGGCATCTGGTAATAGCCCCTAACTAAATCTAACTTTGTAAAAACTTTCATATCATGCATCTTATACACACAGTCAGACACTACATTCATCGGGAAACGTTCTTTAACAGTTACTTCATTCACCTTCCTATAATCAATACACATACGTAAACTTCCATCCGGCTTTCTTACAGGTACGGCTTTCTTACAGGTATAATAGGGCTATTCCAGGCGCTCTCACTCCTTTCTATTACACCCATTTGCTCTAATTCCTGGCACTGTTCTTCTATTTCTCTGGCAATAGGCGGAGAAAAATGTCAGGGACGCTGATATATGGGGGTATCATTAATAAGAACTATCTTAAATTCAGGCAGCTTTGACACCCCACAATCCTCGTCGCCACGACTCAAAACTCTCTGTTTATCCAATAACATCCTATACAATTGTTCCCTTTCTCCCTCACTTATATTCTCATCTACATTAATTTTTTCTTTCAAACTTTCACAGTCCTAATCGTCACCTTGCTTTATCTTACCCGCCATAACATGTCTCAATTTAACATACCTTTCATCCTCTACATTGACCAACGTATACATACATCCCATGCAATTACCCTCACGTATACCCCATATTCTCTTCCTCCTTACAGTCGGCAACAAGCTTACATACACCTCCGGCTCCCGCAAATTCAAAATACCATCATACACATGCACACTTGTTTTCACTAAATTACTTGCTTCCGAACCTTCCACTACGTATTCACAATTGTCACTATTGGCAATTCCCAGACTATTCGGCCATGCAACTTTTACACCGACAACCTCAGTCGCATCCCTTGAGAACTTAACACCTTCTTTCACTATTAACGGCACACCTTTCCATACCTTCGTACATACACTACCATCTTCATTCAAATAATATTCCCCACAAAATTTACCCTTAACTTTCATCTCTATCATATTTACACTAGAATGTACAATCATACCACATTTTTTCAAGAAGTTATAACCTAAAAACACATTATATTTGTCATTTAATCCCTCAACCACATAAAAATCATTATCTTCCATCATCAGCCCCCTAATCATAACATTTTCACGTAACTTTCCTTGCACAGACATACTTAAATTACCGATACCTTTGACTCCACCTTTACACCCCCTAAATTCAGAAACATCCCTTACCTTATCGTACGCATTCCTAAACATCAAATTGACACCACAACCAGTATCAATCAAACCAACTAGCTCTATTCCATTAAAATTTACTTTTGCACTCATGCAGTCGTAAGCTTTTTCACCCATCACGTCTTCATGCAGTAAATCTTAACGAACATGCATCACATTCACTCCGCACACACTCGAGGACTCACCCAGCTGAACCCTCTTTCACTCTAGTTTCCCGAACATCCTGGCTGACTTAATCCCTTCTTCCTACCAGAGGCGGATTTAGGTTGTGCGGGGCCCTAGGCCCGGTGACCTTACCGGGCCCTCAAATCAGTGTACGAGAGAAGCGTTAAGATAAATTAGCTTTTTAAACAATATTAAATTTATTGAAATTTAACCAAATTACCATTTCACAGTTGAACATTACCCATATGATTTTTTGAAGCTCAACAATAAAAATAACTATAATAATATACCATGAACTAAAGAGATAAGCGTTGAAATAAATTTTCTTTTTAAACAATATTCAATTTATTGATAATTATCCAAGTGACCATTTCACAGTTGAACATTACACATTTGCTTTTTTGAAGCATAACCAAAAAATTACTATAATAATACACCATTAATTAAGGAGATCCCCAACTATAATGATGCACTATTGAAAAATAATAACTTCAATAATACACCATAAACAAAAAAGAATACCGTTTGACTAAAGTGAGTGGCAAAATGGCAAAATGAGTGGGTTTTGTTTATTGCATGCAATTTGCACGGTACACTCAACTATTTCTCATTAAAGAAAGGATTTTTCTCGAGCCTTCTTACTTGCAAACTGTTTGATGACATCAGTAAAATCAATCACCCTTAATTTTTCATACTCAATGCTCAACAGGGTGAGTGAAGATAAGTGGTTCTGCCCCATGGTGTTTCTTAGATAATTCTTTAGTAGTTTCAGCATGGAGAATGATCGCTCCCCAGTGCATTTTGTGACAAACAGGCAGAGATAGAGTAGTAATACAATTTCAACATTAGCAATTGTTTCAACCATGTCATGTCTGTGAATTATCTTATACATTTCTAGTTCCTAGTTGTCTTTGTGCAGCTTTTACACCACCTAGTGAAGGAGCACTTTCAGATGAACCTCTTAGAATGGATTTCATGAGGTGTGCAAACTGCAAAAGCTCCAACTCCAATCCCGCCTCCAAGTCATTAGGATATGAAGACACAAGCTTATCAGCTGCTGCTTTAAGTTCAGTGTTTGTTTTGTTTGAGATTTCTGATAAAAACCCAAATTTCTCTCGAAGGTCGCTGTAAGCTGCAAGGCGTTGTGTTAGGGCAGCATAGAGCTTGTCAATGATTGACAAGAAAGTGGTAACTCTAAACATGTCTCTCCCTGTCAGCGTAACATCCTCTACCGAGTCTAGTTCATCGTGGTGACGCTTGCGCTTTCTAATACGCTGCGACTGCCTGTCGGCGTAGTATGCAACTTTACCAGTCACGTCACTGGGATCACACTTAGCCATAGCTTTTTCTTCAAAATCATCGAACTGGGATCTCAGGTCTTTAACAATCTGTAAAAGAGACTCCAGCAGTGTGACAGCTGTGTTGAGGGAGATTCCAGGTTTTTGCAGTTGAATACTGGCACTCTGAAACCTTTCCAATACTGTATCCCAAACTTCATGAAGAATTACTGTTTCAAGTTTTTTCAAACCTTTGAGAAGACCACTTGCTTCAGCTCTTGTTTCAGCTGGCTGATTCTGATCCGAGGAAAACTCTTCCAGAACAGTGATGTTTTCTTTGTGTGCTCTACTGAGAGCAGCTACAGCATCTGCTCGTGCTGACCAACGAGTGTCTGAAAGTTTTTTATCAACTTTCAACTTCTTATCTTTATTAGTCTCTATTACCTCACGGTGTCTCCTCCAACAATAAGTAGATGCGACAAGGAAGGAGTATAAGTTTTGTATCAGACTAAACAATGACACTGCAGCAGGACAGCTTTCTGCGGCACACTTACCCACCAAGTTTAAGGAATGAGCCATACATGGTATGTACTCAGCTTCACTGCACTCGTTCTTGATTACCTGTTGGGTTCCCTGATATTTACCAGACATGTTGCTGGCATTGTCATAGGACTGTCCTCGGCAGTCGAGAACTGAAATGTTCTTCTCTTTAAGAAAATCAAGAACAGTTGTAGCAATATCTCTGCCAGTGTGGCTTAGCATGGGAATAAACTGTAAAAACCTTTCAACTGGACCTGTAGTAGGCAGTACTTAGCGGATTGTAAAACTAAGTTGATCCATGTGTGAAATATCTGGTGTGGAGTCGACAGAAATTGAGAAGTACTTTGCTGTTTTTACTTCATCTGTTATTGAGGACATAACCTATTCTGCCATTATTCCAATGACTTCCTTAGAAATGTCATGCGACAAGTAGGAAGTATGACCACTACCTTTGTTTGCATGTTTCTTGATATGTGCTTCCAAGAAACTGTCGTATATGCTCAGCAGCTCTAGAATCCCAAGATAATTTCCATTGTGTGCTGATCCAATTACTTCATCCTTACCCCGAATGGGTAGCCCGCGTTCGCAAAGTAGCTTTAAAACATCTACACACCTTCTCAATACTGCCTGCCAGTACTCACAGTCACTTTCATATTGTAGCACTAGATTAGAGTCAATACAGGCACCCGTAGTCTTTCTATATATCATGTCGACCATACTTTTCCTGTGCTGATCTGACCTACTGTGAGATTCCATGATATACCTAGCGTTCTTCCAGCCATTGAAGCCAGTTGTGAATGAGCTTTGCACCTTTGACAAAAGCTTGCAAGGAAAACAATACACTTTGCCAGTTGTTTTAGAGTAACAGAGCCAGTTAAGATTAATTTCTTGGCCAGATAATGAATGAGTTCGAGTGAATAATGTCTTTGTACAATGACGGGTTCTGATTAGCTCTTTCACAGCTGACTCTTTAAAATCACCATCACAGTGTTGACATTCTGCACTTCCCCTTTTCAACCAATAGTCACACACATTTTCCTGAATTATTTTAGGCCATAATCCAAGATCATTTTCAAATCCTTGTTCAGTACCGGTATTCATAGCTTTCACTTCCTCTTGTGTCTCCTCACTGCGCTCAGGATCAATTGCGATAACTACATCTGGTTCAGACCGTTCAGTACTCGCTGTGGCTGCACTTGGTTTGTTCAAGCTAGCACCAACAGTTGTACTTGGTTTGTTCAAGCTAGGACCAGATTCAGTGTGAATTTGTGACTTTGCAGGTGCAGATACTGTTGAATATGCCAACCATTGAATTATTTTTGGTAGTTTTTTTACTCTTTCCTTTTCATCTGCCTTTTCTTGTCATTTGACAGAGCCTGCTTTATACTTTCTCCCTTGATCACGATTACGACTTGTTGATTTCTCCATTATGTCTCAGTGGTCAGTGCAGCCTTACTACCTTATCTTGAAAATTAAAAACATGAATAATTATTAACTATAGATATTATGGCTCTACCCACAGTAGATATTTAAAATGTAATTAGGTATATGAAATGACAAAAGTAGGTAGTTACATAGATACGTAGATGCTAATAAAAGTTGGCTATATATAAAAACATTGGCGAAGTTTTTATTATTACTATTATTATTATAATGATCAATTTAGGCGACCAACCAGAAAGAAAGAGATGCATACACCCGAAGGCCTAGTTAACGGCACATCATCGATGATAGAAATAAAAATATTAGAAGAAACATTGATGAGGCAAAAAAATTAACATGGAAAAACTAAAACGTTGAGGCACTAGAGAGAAAAAAAAAGCATTAACGTGTTTTTTGAAAGTATAACAATCATTTGACTTGACGACGTCATTAGGAAGGGTATTCCAAACATTAACAGATGAGGGGACGAAGCAACGAGAAAACTGAGACATGTTCGACAGTAAGAAAGGTGGAACCATTTTTTGTAACTGATGATTGACAAGTTAGTCTTTTCCTGTTTTTGTCGACAGGCAAATAGAAAAGGTTTCAATCAATGAAATTCACACCTGAGCAGAAATGAGGCGGAAGCTACGTCAAGAAGTCAGGTGAGACCACTGCGCTCAGAAAACAATGAGAGTGAACACTTCAGGTAGAAAGAACAAACTGATAAAAAAAGCATGCTAGCACAAAATAAAGCACACAGATGAGATTATTCGTGAAAATAATTGCACAATATTTATCATGAGTCATTAAGGCATACATGTAAGCATGTGCATACAGGGTTCAACAGCCAATCAGAGTGCAGATTGAACGTTAGTAATCGCGCCACGTGGACCCAACAAGAAGCAAAGAAAAGTCCACTGGTCCGCACACAATGAATATTATTTACACAATTTATATGATAGATTGACAGAAAACCGAGCTTGCATTATTGCATCAACTTGCGAATTCGAAATGTTGCTTGCAAGCAAACTGTATGAAATTCAAAGTCATTGAACCGATGAAGTGAATATAACTCACTTTCATGCATACTAAACGCCACGTTCATTGCACAGCTCAAATGCAGCGAATTGCCAAATTACAAATGCCTAATTGCCAAATTGCAAATGTTGTAATTGCCTGTGCAGATGTTATTTCGCAGAAATTCATTGACACAAGCGTGGACGAATTTTTTTCCATTGATCATCAAGTGCCCACGCCGAATTATGAATCAAATTTCGCGGGGCCTCACAGGCGCGGGGCCCTAGACCATGGCCTACTGCCCCCCCCCCTAAATCCGCCACTGTTTCCTACATACCCTAGCTACATGCCCATCTGCAACACATTCAGCACACTTACCCCCGGCTCCTTGCACATTCTGGCATAATGACCATCCTTACCACAATTTCCGCAAATCACATCTGTATGATTACTCCAACATCCACTCGCTATGTGCCCAGTCATACCACACCGATAACATTTTACCCCTGTCTCTTTCTTGCAAACGCTAATTCTATGCCCTACCTCACCACATCCAAAACAAGCACCTAGAGCCATTCTACACTCATTCTTCTTATGTCCTACTTTCCCACATCTATATCACTTCTCTTCACGGATAGAACTACCTGACCTACCTTGCTGCGCACTAGTACTCCTATCCCTCCAAACCTGATTCCCTTGCCTAAACCCTTCATTTGTCCTTACAGGTAATCCCACATTACTCTCCCTAACACTCCTATCTACTACACTATCAGCTACCCTCATCGGTCCTCTCATAACAGCATCTCTAAAACTAACAAATTCTGGCACACTTTCCTCCATTCCAGTTCTTACACTCACAGATTTGCTTTCTTTCATACACCTATCCAACTCGTAATTCTCAACTATCTCTAAAATATCATCCCATGTCAGTCTTTCTTTTGTCCACCTCATTTTCTCCTTCCGTTTCACATGAATAAACTTAGCAACATTCTCATGTACAGTAGCCAAAAACTTCTTCATTAATTCCTTATTCTCATTTATGCCTTTATCCCCATACTTCTTCCTAGCTAACGTTTCCAACCTACATACATACATCGATATCGCTTCTCCTACATTCATCCGTGCCTCATCAAAATAATTTTTACGCTTATACCTAACACTCCCTTTCATACGTTTTACCTGCTCAATTATTCTCTTTTTCACACTTTCATAATCAACATCTCCTACACAAATTATTACATCATACATCGTCAACAAATATCCAGTCAAAACTCTCTTACTATCACCATACTTATCCTGACAATACTTCTCATACTCCCTAAAAAAATCATACACATCCCTACTACTATGCTCATTGAACCTTTCACACCTCGGTACCTCTCTCATAAACACTGTCTTACAAACTTCAACTTCATTCTCACTATCTTCACTGCCTACTCCCTTGTCACCTTCTTCCTCATTTGAATTTAATGAATCCACTTCAACACTTAAATTCCCTATCCTTAACTATTCCCTTTTTACCTTTTTTCCTACTTACCCCTTTCACCCATTCACGATCATCCTTGCTATCATCCTGACACTTTTTCTTATCTTTCTTTACATCACTTTTACCTTTCTTCTCATTCTTCCTATCACATTTCTGTTCATCCTTACCAAGTCTAATTCCCTTATCTTCAATCTCACTATCACTATTACTATTACTATCACTATCACTTTCTTTCCCATTATATCTTACCTCAGCCTTTTCTTCCAATATCAACACATTACCCGAAGCTGAGGACACTCCTCCGACTGCACCTTCACCCATTAAAGTTTTCATCATCCCCATTACTTGCCCCATCATATTTTCCATTCGTTTCTCCATTCGTTATTCATTCTCTCGCATCCTCATCTCAGCACCCTCTTCCACTCTCTCTACAGTTCCCTGAATTTCCCTCAGTTTTCTATG
>NC_090744.1:77992419-77994919 GCF_036898095.1 Palaemon carinicauda | reverse complement strand
ATATATATATATATATATATATATATATATATATATATATATATATATATATATATATATATATATATATATATATATATATATATATATATATATAATCGACACTCTATCTTAATCTTATTATGAAATCTCCTCCTTCACCCAGTCCTCCTTCTTTCTCGGAACACCTCCTCCTCCTAATCTTGTTTTAAAAGAATCTTTTGTGGAATGCAGATGTCTTCTTCTTCATCCATTCCCATGTAAATTGCTTTAAGAGACGCCAATGGAGTCATCAGGAATACATCACGAGGTGTGGCGCAGGCCTGAAATTTAAATCATTCCGGTAAAATACAAAAATCTGGTTCCTTGTGGCAGTGAAAAGAGACTTTCAATGAATAGCAATTGCATGAAAAATATGAATTTCAGCAGGCTTAAATCAACGAAATGTTAAAGGAAAAAGAGGAAAATATTAGCAAATGGAAAAGAAGTGTTCAGCAGAACTGGTGTTGCTGAACTGGCGTTTCTCGGACAATTTACACATTAATTACATCGTGACTTGATAAACAGGCACCAGTTTCCTTTTAATTTTCGGTGCCTCTGAAATATTTTATAAAACATACGAAATTACGTGAAAGTGTGAAAATTGTTTCATCCTTTATGCCTAATCAAAGTTACATGCATGAATTATAAAGAAAAATAAAAAATAAGTAAGTAAAACTGTACCGATTTGCAAAATATAAAGAAAGTAATCATATTGTACTTTAAAATGTAGAGAATAAATAAAACGAAATATTTTAAAGAATAGAACAATAAATATATCAGGAGCAAAAATTATAGTAAAATTGCATATTGCTAATATATTCCATTAGAATATAAACAATAAGAGAGATTACTCAAGTGCCATATGTGGAGATTCATTTTTTATTTTTTTAAATAGTAGCAAATTGTACGTACACTACAGCTATCACAGAATATTTTCAATGCGATGTGTAGTTTTTCAACAGTTCTGTGATAGCTTAACCTAAGCCCTCAATTATGCATGAATTTTCCCCTTTATTAACCATTAAATGAGCTTTAAACCCATGTCTGTTGTATTAGATACCGTAACAATACAAGAAATATGTGTAATGTGATTAATAATGTTTCAACATGAATATACAGGAGTCAGTTGCCTAACGCACCCTCAAATTTACCCCATTTATAAATAATTTTAAAAGCATGATAAAAAAAAGTTATTACAATCGGTTACAATGAAAAAAACAAAAATTTGCAGAGGGCAAAAAGGAGAAAAAATATTATTATTATTATTATTATTATTATTATTATTATTATTATTATTATTATTATTATTACTTGGTAAGCTACAACCCTAGTTGGAAAAGCCGAATGCTATAAGCCCAGGGCCCTAAAAGGGAAAATAGCCCAGTGAGGAAAGGAAACAAGGAAAAATAAAATATCTTAAGAACAGTAACATTAAAATAAATAGTTCCTATATGACATTTAAATACTTTAACAAAACAGGACTAAGACAAATTAGATACAATAGTGTGCCGGAGTGTACTTTCAAGCAAGAGAACTCTAACCCAAGACAGTGGAAGACCATGGTACAGAGGCTTTGGCACTACCAAAGACCAGAGAACAATGGTTTGATTTGGGAGTGTCCTCCTAGAATAGCTGCTTACCAGAGCTAGAGTCTTTTCTACCCTTTCCAAGACGAAAGTAGCTACTGAACAATTACAGTATAGTAGTTAACCCCTTTGGTGAAGATAAATTGTTTGGTAATCTCAGTGTTGTCAGGTGTATGAGGCCAGAGGAGAATCTGTGAAGAATAGGCCAGACTATTCGGGGTATGTGTAGGCAAAGGGAAAGAACCATAACCAGAGTGAAGGATCCACTGTAGTACTGTCTGGCCAGTCAAAATACCTCATAACACTCTAGCGGTAGTATCTCAATGGGCAGCTGGTGCCCTAGCCAACATACTACCTTTGAGACGGGTCAGCCAACTGAGGCACCATAAAAAATATCTACCAGAAAACATGGATGAGTTTTAATGCACATTGATGGATATTGATGAAAAATAATGAAAGAATGAGTGTTGTTATTGAATAGATGCCCTCTTCATCAGGACTGAAGGCATTGGTAGATGTCTTGAAGGTGGTGAAGTGCCTGTCCATAAGAGATTCAACTTTGGTCATCAGGTCATTCATGCGCAAAATATCAGCATCCGGTATGGCAACACGTACAGGTTCAGGTATACGTCATACCGAAAGGGTACAAAGTTGGTTCACCTCCTGCTGGCTATGGTGAGTACTGTTCCCAGAGGTATGTTTGAGGGTTTTGTATGCTGGTGTGGTGTCCCCTTGGTCACAGAGCTAATCTGATATTTCTGAGAAAATATCCTTGAGAATCACAGCGTGAACATAGTCTTTGAATGCTTGAGCGAGTCACACCCTTAATGTGAAACTGGTCCTCGGCATGGTGGAAAAAGGTAAAAGCCTCTGTACTTGCAAAGGGTGGTAGT
>NC_090744.1:77979919-77984919 GCF_036898095.1 Palaemon carinicauda | reverse complement strand
TCTCTAATGTACATGACTATAAGTATGCCATTGCTAATGCCCGCAAAAAGATGTTTCCCATCTATGAAATTAAATGATAAGATTTCATCAACTTTGGAATTTTCTCCACCATAGGACTCAAGAGGCTTCCTAAAGGAAAGCAATTTAGTAATGCTTCAGATATTGCCGTATCTTTGGAGTATGGCAACAGGTACCTTGTGAAGAAAATTCATTACATACATGATAATTCTACACTCAAAGTGGCAAATCTACTACCTTTGACATATTGTTTGTAGACCTGCCAGTAATGTATGAATAGGAACGGAAAATTGACAAGGATAAGTTGCAAGACTTAGCTGACCTAAGTTAGTATATTTTGAGTCTGTTGAGGGTACATTGGTTCAAGATCTTATCAGACGGACAGAAGGAGCTTTACAACTCTCAGGTGAAGCAGCCTCAACCTGAGCTGGCCATCCTTGACGACCATCATGCTGATGAGATCTATGACATCTATGATTGTTTTCAGTTTGATCCTTCCACTACTTGTCCCTTTGGTCAGTAGCTTTTCTGCCCACTGACCCATCGTTAACGACTTTTGGCCTACCACTGGAGCACTCTTATGGACATTCTTCAAAGAAAGACACCTGAATTATCTTCTTACCCGTGATGCATGCTGCTGGTGAGTGTACATATTAATATTTTCTCCTCACTCATTTCATTATTTTTCATCAATATCCATCATTGTGCATTAAAACTCGTCCATGTTTTCTGGTAGATATTTTTTTAGGATGCATCAGTTGGCTGACCCCTCTCATAGCTAGTATGTTGGCTAGGGCACCATGTGCCCGTTGAGATACTACCGCTAGAGTGTCATGGGGTCTTTTGACTGGCCAGAAAATACTACAGTGGATCCTTCTCTCTGGTTACGGTTCTTTCCCTTTGCCTACACATACACCGAATAGTCTGACCTATTCTTCACAGTTCTCCTCTGGCCTCATACACCTAACAACACTAGGATTACCAAACAATTCTTCTTCACCAAAGGGGTTAACTATTGTACTGTAATTGTTCAGTAGCTACGTTCCTCTTGGTAATGGTAGAACACACTCTTTAGCTATGGTTAGCAGCTATTCTAGGAGGACACTCCCAAATCAAACCATTGTTCTCTAGTCTTTGGTAGTGCCATAGCCTCTCTATCATGGTCTTCCACTGTCTTAGGTTAGAGTTCTCTTGCTTGAGAGTACACTCTGGCATACTATTGTATCTAATATCTCTTCCTATTGTTTTGTTAAAGTATTTATATTTGATATAGGAATTATTTATTCTAATGTTGTTACTGTTCTTAAAATATTTGATTTTTCCTTGTTTCCTTTCCTCACTGGGCTATTTTCCCTTTTAGGGGCACTGGGCTTATAGCATTCTGCTTTTCCAACTAGGGTTGTAGCTTACCAATTAATAATAATAATAATAATAATAATAATAATAATAATAATAATAATAATAATAATAATAATAATAATAATAATAATAATAATAATAATATTTTTTCACCTTTTTACCTTCTGCAAATTATTGTTTTTATCATTGTAACCGATTGTAATAACTTTTTTTATCATGCTTTTCAAATTATTTATTAATGTGGAGAATTTGAGGGTGCGTTAGGTAATTGACTCCAGTATATTCATGTTGAAACATTATTAATCACATAACACACATATTTCATGTTTAGTTACGGTATCTAATACAGCAGGCATGGGTTTAGAGCTCATTTAATGGTTAATAAAGGGGAAAATGCATGCATAATTGGGGGGTTAGGTTAAGCTATCACAGAACTGTCGAAAAACTACACATCTTATTGAAAATATTCTATCTTAGCCCGTAGTGTACATAAAATTTGCTACTATTTCAAAAAACTGAATCTCCACATATGGCACTTGAGTAATCTCTCTTAGTGTTTCTTTTCTTATGGAATATATTAGGTATATGCATTTTTACTTGAATTATTGCTCCTGATATATTTAATGTTCTATTTTTTTATATATATATCCTTTTTATGTATTGTCTGCTTTTTAAAGTACAATATGATTACTTTCCTTATATTTTGGAAATCGGTACAGTTTTACTTACTTTTTTATTTTCTTTGCAATTCATGAATAAAGGGTGAAAACCTTTTCACACTTTCACGTATTTTCGTAGGTTTTTCAAAATATTTCAGAGGAACCGAAATGGTGCATGTCCATGAAGTCACGGTGTAATTAATGTGTAAATTGTCCGAAGAACACCAGTTCTGCTGAACACTTCTTTTCCATTTGCTAATATTCTCCTCTTTTTCCTTCACAATTTCGTTGATTTAACCTGCTGAAATTCAGATTTTTCATGAAATTGCTATTCATTGAACGTCTCTTTTCACTGCCACTAGGAACCAGATTTTTGCATTTTATCTGAATGATTTAGATTTCAGGCCTTCACCAGACCTCGTGATGTATTCCTGATGACTCCATTGGTGTTTCTTTAAGCAATTTACATGGGAATGGATGAAGAAGAAGATATTTGCATTCCACAAAAAATTCTTTTAAAATAAGATTAGGAGGAGGAGGTGTTCCGAGAAAGAAAGAGGACCCGGGCGAAGGAGGAGATTTCATAATAAGATTAAGTGAGTGTGTCGATTATTAAAAAAATACTGGGATTTATGTTTGTCTATTCTTTCACCTTTATTTAATTTCTAAAACTTACTAAGTTCATGAAGTCTACTGTCGCACATATATAATACATTTTTAACACCATGAAAATAGATATTTGGTTTCATGATTAATAATGTACATGATTTAATGTTGAGGAATATAATACAAATTATAACAATTCATAAGCAGAGCTACATATATAATGAAAGCATTACTTTTACAGAAAATAGAAGTTGACATAAGATACAGAAAAACATGTTAGTATATAGTAAAAGATTTAATTATCCTTAGTGTAAAAATATTGTAAATATAAGATTCCTGTAGTTAATACTTGTTTTATGACAATATAGCTTGATTTATTATTATCACTGCGTCACATATTGCAGGATATATTCATGAATATTTACCGGTTTGTTAATCCAATTATGACAATATCAACCTGACAGGCCTTCTTTTGGACAAAAAAACTATCATGAAATACGGATTTTGTGAATTAACTCAATTAATGATGTAGTTGCAGCCTAGAAGTTATTGTCATAAGACACTTGCACGTTTTACCACCACCACACATACAGTGCACACACACTAAGGTGGCCATACACGTACGCGACTGGCGCGCGGATTTCATAGCGACTGGCGCGAACCGGTCAGTCTTTAACGTGTATGGGGCCTATTGATGCCCGTCCTGTCGAGCCAGGCCTGTCGCGTCGTCCTTTTAGCATGTTGAACTGATTGGCGCGTCGCGCTGTGGGTTTAGGGAAGGACAGGGTTGATTCGCCTACAGTATTTTCACGCGTAAAGTATTCCTTACTTCGTCCCTTCATTATTATTATTATTATTATTATTATTATTATTATTATTATTAGTATTATTATTATTATTAAATGCTAAGCTACAACCCAAGCTGGAAAAGCTGGATGCTATAAGCCCAGGGGCCCCAACAGGGAAAATAGCCCAGTAAGAAAAGGAAACAAGGAAAAATAAAATATTCTAAGGGTAGTAACATTAAAATAAACATTTTCTATATATACAATAATAACTTCAACAAAACAAGAGAAAGAGAAACTATATAGAACAGTGTGCCCGAGTGTACTCTCAAGCAAGAGAACTCTAACCCAAGACAGTGGAAGACCATGGTACAGAGGCTATAGCACTACCCAAGACTAGAGAACAATGGTTTGATTTTGGAGTGTCCTTCTCCTAGAAGAGCTGCTTACCATAGCTAAAGAGTCTCTTCTACCCTTACCAAGAAGAAAATAGCCACTGAACAATTACATTGCAGTAGTTAACCCCTTGGATGAAGAAGAATTGTTTGGTAATCTCAGTGTGGTCAGGTGTATGACGACAGAGGAGAATCTTTCAAGAATAGACCAGACTATTCGGTGTCTATGTAGGCAATGGGAAAGAACTGTAACCAGAGAGAAGGATCCAATATAGTACTGTCTGGCCAGTCAAAGGACCCCTTAACTCTCTAGCAGTAGTATCTCAACGGGCGGCTGGTGCCCTGGCCAGCCTACTATCTTTTTACATTATAAAGATAAACTGGTTGCATTTTACAAGTTTGTTATATTATGCATTTTATTTTTCTTTATTTTTGTGTTTCCCCTCACATTTCCATTCACCAAGTTATGATTTCCTTAAATTTCCTCTCCTTTTCCCTAATATATTTTCTCTTTAAAACCACACAGTCTTCTGCCTTATTCATGCAATAGTATCTTGTATTCTGATAATAAACAGATGCTGAAACAAAAGGGGGAAAAATGATATTCTGATTAAGTTTTATGAATTCTCATCATATAAAAAAACGAAGGTGTAAAATATGGATAGAGGATAAATTAAGTAGCTACTGATAATTCTATTAACATATGTATATCCCTCTCACATTTTCTCTCAGCCTATATAAACACAATCGTTTCCAATTTCTATAGATTAACGCGAAAACAAGTATATACGCCTAATTAAATGTACATTAGTGCTTAAGCATGAGATAATCTCCAGATAGGTCTAAATATCCATTTAGTGTATTCCTCCCAGGAGACACTTGGACCCTAGGATTAATGGGCATAAATGGAAAAGGTAATCCTATAATGACTTCAAGAGAAATAAGTAGGCTACATTAACATCATAGCACACAAATCCCTACCAGGTAGTAGCCGACAGAGAATGCCTATCACCTTCCTACATATGATTATTTCAAGTCGGATTCCATAGATTTATATCATATAAAAAATAAAGAAAGTAAAATGTACCCAAATTTGGCATTTTCAAAATAAGATGTAGGCTACCAATTGTACTTGATACCCGGTCACGTACCAAATTTAATTAACAAGTACTAAAGAC
>NC_090744.1:77944919-77972419 GCF_036898095.1 Palaemon carinicauda | reverse complement strand
TACAGGTTACGGTAAACGGCTTACCCAAGGGGCATGAAGTAGGTTCACCTCACGAGGAGAGCCGTCTGTGGCTGATTGCAGGAGAGTGATACTGGTCATTTTCCCGAGGGTGAGCGAAGCCCTTTGGTCCCCCAATGATTGTTGGGAGAGCTGAGAAAGCCTTGCTATTCGAGCAGCTGGCGACGGCGAGTACTGCTGCAGAAGATATGTTTTGAGGGCGTCATAGTAACGGGGATGGGGGGGGGAGTCACTCCGGGGTCACCGATGTGACGGGCCGAGAGAAGGTTGTGACTCAAAGACAATATGGAAGAAACTGGGTGAGTTTATTATAGAACACTCTCCTTTATTTAAAAAAAGCTCAAAGCAACAAGAAATTTCATGATCAAAAACAGATACTGTTACAGACTAGTAATTAACAACTAATTGTTAAACAACTAATAATTAACCATTAACACTTAACCATTAATTCCTAAAAATTTACACACCTAGACAGAGTTTAATATTAACAAATTTCTTAATGTGAAACACCACACTCTCGACGAGCGATAGTCAAATAATTATTTGACTATCTCTCGTCGATTATAATCAAAGCATAAAGCACACACACACACAAAATACATCCATTCGCACACTCTTTGGGGCTGGATGAAACCACCACCAAGCTCCAAACAAAGTAGAGACTCTAATTCACTCAGCTTACCATAGGGAGTGCAGCTCAGCAGGACTCCTCATCAAAGGGAGGGAAATGGGGTCCCAACCCCAAAAAATGGTATATAATATCTCCTACCTGGCAACTGCCTCCCTACTTGTCACCATGAGCTCCAAGGCTCCTGCAACTGACTATGTCGAGGATGTGTTGATGGTGGTGTCTCTCCTATGTCCACCTTGAAGCTGGGATTCCTACGTCGGCGCTGCGGACCGCAGATGAGAACACGTAAGAATTGAAAATCCACGCAGGTGGCAGAAAGGCCGTCGAACGTTGGTGTCGCGATCCTCAGAAAAGCTCACATAAGCCAGCTGCTGAGGTAGGTACAGGGAACATCGAGCTCAAACTGTGTCTTTTAGCAATCATGTTCCTCGCATGTAAACACAGGAGTCTCTTCTTACCAAGTACTCGAAAAACACAGAAAAGAAAAAAGCGTTAAACTAGACAATTATAAATATGTAAACGAGCGAGGAGGAGGTTAAAACAGCACTTCAATAGAAAAAAAAAAATAGATTTACAACTAAAGACTTATAAACTAAATCTTATAATAATTTTACATAAAACAAAAATGCAGTAACAAGGCTGATGTAAACAAAAGCAAAAATTACGTTAATACATAATAACTACTTATAATTTTTTGGACACTTACATCCATCCTCACATTTCTTCATAGATGCCCCAAATCTGGAAGGTTAAAAGTAATATAACTGCAGTCAGTGGGCATCACATTTTGGCTGTAGAGGTCGTAGGTTGAGACGTGAGCAAAGGCCAGCATATATGGGCTGTGGGAGGCTTTTTCGCCACTCCGGCATATCAAAGGGCAGGCATCTGTGTACTACTGCATTCATTTCAGCTTCATTCAGCGTTGAATAGCTGTCCTCTTTGTCAGCAGTGGAGGCATTGATGGAGGTCTTCAAGGTAGTGAAGTGGCTGTTCATAAGGGCATCGGCTTTGGTCATCAGATGATTCACGGGCAAGGTATCAACATTGGGGAGGGCACCGCGTACAGTACAATCTCGTCTAGGTATCGTACCCAAGGGGCATGGAGTAGGCTCATTTCCCAAGGAGAGATGTCTATGCCGGATTCCAGGTAAGTAATATTGGTCATTCCCCTGAGGAGAGAAAAAACTTTAAGACCCCAGCAGTTGTTAAGAGAACTGAAAATGCTAGGCTATACTGGCTTCTGGCAATGGGGAGCACTACTCCATAAGATACGATTTTAGGGCATCACACTCTATTGGGGTGCCCCTCTGGTCGCAAAGCAAATCTGAGATTTCTAGGAAAGGGTTTTCATGGTTCACCACGAGGACATAGTCTACATTGGTGCTTGAGCGAGTCTCGCCCTTGGTGCGAAAATTAATTTTGGTACACTGAAACTATGAAAATGGTTCTCTACTGGCGAAGGGCTCAGTTTCATTGATACAGCATGGATAAGATAGTCAGGGTTGGTAGGTGGTATTGTATAAAGGTAGGGAGCAGCCATGAGCTGGAAGATGGGGGGAAGCTTGTCTCTGCATGGTTACCAATATGGCATGTTGCAATTAGGTCTTAACATAAAGACGGACTGGTCATGATTAGGTTATTAACGAAAACCAAAAAATTAATACTCATATTCACCTCCAAATATTGCAGCTAACAAAACAAGTAATGTAATGAAAATATTCAGTTGAAAATGGACCCATAAATCGTTAAGCAGGCTCAAGAGAAGTAAGTGCAAAATGAGAGACGTTGAGTAAATGACTCATTTTAAAGAAATTTGATGACAGCCTAGGCAGAAAAATATCTGGCCAACCCAGAGTGCATTAGAATGAAAAAGATATTAGTATTGATATGCTAAAAAGCATGTACTTTCTTCGCATAGCTATACTGATTCCTCTTCCTTCTTTCTCCACTATTAATAGGTGTGGAAAAAGAATGGCTGTAGAGCCAAGAAACTAAAAGACAGTTTTGGGACAACTGAAACTTTTTACTAAAAACTAAACAGATTTGTCAATATGTAAAGAATGGATGTAAGATAAGGCTAAAGACACTATCATTAATCCTAAGCACCATGTAATGTGAATTGTGATGAGGGGTTATGTACCATGAAAACTACTATTGTAGTATTACTTTGACGTTACTGTGACAAAGGAGAAGATAGATAGAGCATGATTATTCATAATTATAATGGTTAAAGACCTTTTATACAATAATGGTAAATTAGGGAATGACCTTGGGAAAAGCCTTGATAACACCTCTCGCTGCTCCCGACCATAAGGTATTTTTATATGCTGATGTTCATCACCTCGTAGAGCTTATCAGAAATAATGTAATAGACACTGGTTTCAAGTTAGATTGGGGCTAGCATGTTGGTAATGGTTGTCTTATTGAAGCCCAAAATATCTGAAAATCACACATTATTTGTCAGCTAAGCAGATAGAATTCGAGTTGGATCCAGGAACAGTCTCCCATCTTTCCAAAAAGTTCCTATTTTATTTTCAACGTCTTTTTTTTTAGTTATATTAACATCTATATGAACATCATATCATATACTAACTTACAAGTTAAACAAAGGCGTCCTCGAACATTGTTTATGTTTGCTTTTGACAGATATGAGGTTCCACCTACCAGCATCCATCTCCTGTGGATGTGAAATGTAGAATACAATCTTATCTGCCTAGTAAAGATAATGAACTTACTCTGATTAACGTGGTTTTCCTTATATGTGATTCGTCTGAAAGGGAAGATGAAACGGACCTAAAAAACAGAGTACCTAGCGCTTAAGAAACTTGCGCATGAACATGAAAAGAAAAAAAAAACTGTACTACAGAGCATATATTATGAAATAAATTCTAAACTAAACATTTCTTGACAAAATACCTAAACAAATGATACAGCATAAACTTGTAAAATAGGCCGTATAGAAATTAGATTGACAGAAAAAGAGGATTTTCTCATGGAATTCTGTTACACCGTGTTCCTTGGAGAAGAGTCAATGGAAGGTCACCAAACTATAAGAACCCTCTTCTCCCATCTTCTATGATAGATTTACCTCGTAAGTGCTGTTATTCTTTAGGGATTTATTTAAACAAGAAAAAAGTAAAGAAAGACGAGAAGATACATGATTAAAAAAAGGAAAACTCGTGCAAAAAAGACTTGAAAAGTATTAATTTTACAATCCATCTACTTCACAGAACATCATCTAATACCTTTACTTTCGCGAAATTCTGGCATCCTGATATCTAAGGTAATTGACACCGATACCATTTATTGTAAATAACACATGCAAGAAAATTCGATAAAAACCATAGAATCTTAGATGTCATTTGAAAAGTTAAATATCTTTCAGAAGACCTGCTTTTGAAATAAAGCTAAATATACCACTAGCATGGTAGGACACACCATGTCCTAGAATCTTGGCAAGAATTAACCTGATATCCTCACCTCGAGCCTTAAACAGATATCTATTTCTCTCACTACTATATGTGAAGCATCCGGTTAACAAATGCCTCACCGTCAATAGTACCAAACATATTTCCTCTGAAAATTCAATTATGATAACGGCTTCCGGGTGGGCAAATGTTTGAACCTATACCTCTTAGCCGAAACCATGCATGAGGGAACCCTACCAATTGAGTCATTAAGAAAGATATAAGTTTATTACAAGTTTACCGTACATATTCCTGTTAAATTCAGGAATCTGTTCTCCACAATGATAGATAATTAGTGAGTTTGCAACACATAGTTATTAATTATATATATATATATATATATATATATATATATATATATATATATATATATATATATATATATATATATATATATACATATATATATATATATATATATATATATATATATATATATATATATATATATATATATATATATATATATCTAGCACTCATGATTTTAGTCAATGCAATATTAACCCCAATGGCATTTAGTATCGAATTCTACCATTGGGAATGTATATCCACTGAAATTGATTTACGATAACAGTTAACTATGTCCCTCAGCTGAAATCTTGCCTGCGGGGGCTTTAACAATGAAGTTATTAAGAGAGACATAAGTTTATTACAAGTCCACTGGACATATTCCTGTCGAATTCAGAAACCTGATCCTAGACTTTAAATAAACCCATCTCCACCATGATAGCTGATTAGTGAGTAGGCAGCACGTGGTTATGTTATGATGAATATATATCACTAACACTCGAGATTTTAATCAATATAAATATCAACCACAATAGCGTGTAATATCGAATTCTACCTATGTGAATGTATATCTGCTGGAAATTCATTTGTGATAACAGCTTATAGCTGGGTAGGATTTGAACCTATATTTCTCAGTCAAAACTATGCCTGCAGGGACTCTCCTAATCAAGGTTCATGACAGACATAAGTTTATTACAAGTCTACCGTACATATTATTGTCGAATTTAGGAATCTGTTTTAAGACTTAAAATAAACCCATCTCCACCATGATAGCCGATTGGTTAGTTTGCAACAGGTGGTTATCTAAGATGAATATACATCCATAACATTTGAGATTTATTCAATATAAAGAGATATAATGGCATTCAATGTTGAATTCTATTTTCGGAAATTTATATCCACTGGAAATTCATTTATGATAACAGTTTATGGCTAGGTAAATATTCGAACCTATTCCTCTCAGCCGAAACCGTGCTTATGGGGACTCTACCCATCAAGCTATCAAGAGAGAGTATTTTATTACGAGTCCGCCAAACATAATCCTATCGAATTCAGGTATCTGTTCTTAGACTTGAAATAATCCTATCTCTACCATGATACCTGATTAGTGAGTTTGTATCACGTTGTTTATTTATGATGAATATATATCACTAACACTCAGAATTTTAACTAGTGTAAATATCAACCAAAATGACATTTAATATTGAATTCTACCTTTGGAAATGTATATCCACTCGGATTTATCTAATGATAAGACTTCATGGCTGGGTAAAGATTTGAACCTATGCCTCTCAATGAAAACCATGCCTTCAGAACTCTACCAATCAAACTATCTGAAGACATATATTCCTCCAATCTTACTATCTGTTTAGGAAGATTATTCCTTACTATGATCAACGCAGAAATAACCCTTGTTTTTAGATTAATGTGTATCGTTGAGCATTATGATGGAGAAGATAAGACTGTTAGAATTAACTGTTTACCTCTTACTACAGGATGATAGAGTTTAGGAAGCCCTAAATGCAATAGATAAATGGAATTAAGAAATAAATTACGGAACATGCATAAAAAAGTAACTGCACAATGGTGCCAGAAATTATTATTGATATATGAAATAAGATATTTGATAGACCATAAGTTAAGGTATTCATCATTAATGTTGAATCGTTTCTGAATTGAAATTTTCTCGCTATTTTTATTTAGCTTTAATGATTGTTGTGTATCCCATATAGATATCTTCAAGTGTTCTAACATAATATCAATCTCTACTTTCCTTTTGAAGGGCTTTCATTACTGTTGGTTAATTACACGGATATGGTCAGTTGTTAAATACCTGCTTCTAAAACCTGCCTGCTCTCTTGCTTGATTAAAATATTGTTGTCTTTCCATTCAGGCTGATAGGATCTTAGTAAATATTTCCCATAATACTGACAGTAGCCTATACTTATTTAGCGGCATTTTTTTTTATTTCTTTTTTTTCCCCTTTTCGTGAACTAGTATAATGATAATGTTATCCTACTGTACGTATAGAGTATCCTTAGAGAAGTTGCATATAAAGAGCAGCTGGTTTTACTCCTATGAAATCTCCTTCATCTATTATCAAATTAACTGAGAAGATATCTTTTCCTTAGTTTTAATGTTCTTTTTACTGCTCCTCCTGTTACGGTTGGTACTAGCTCAGGTGTTTCATTATTTCTAATGACAAAGTTATGTCTTATATCACTTTGTATAGAACTGTATGGAATTATTTTGCAGTTTTTATCACTCCATCTATTGTATCAATAGCATTTCCATTTTCATCGTTAAAGCAAAATTCTGTTGACGCCATGTTCCTTATATTATATAAGTTATTCGTGAGTAAACGTTAGCTGCACATCTAAAGTATATTTTACCCATTTTCCATTTGTTTGTTTATATATTTAAAACTGTTTATGTTATGGTAATGTAAAAGATGCTTAAAATGTCAGATTTGATAGCTAAATACATCAAAATCAGAAATTTTGGTCAGAAAATATATTGTTAGCCAGTCTTTTGCACGTGGGCCCATTTGGTAAATATATAGTTAGGTTTAAAACTTCGCTTAAACTCGGTAGAAATAGTTCATCAGATGTCTCTTCTTACTACTTCTATGAAATGGGCGAAGCCTTCTCAAGCCTAAGCAAAAGCATACAAATCAAATACAGTAAAGGGAATACAGGAAAGCCTACATATAAAAGAACTGTGTGCACCCAGTCCGTGATGAGCACCACATATTACCGATGCACTTAACTAGAAAAAAAAAAACCGTTTATTGGTCGTTAGAGGGTTCAGTCAAATGTTACTATATCATTGGACAAATAATTGGTCTATTATTTTTCTACTTATAGTTTTCCATAAGTTTATATTAAATCATATCATCCTAAACTTCCTTGTTCATATATTTTCTTATTAGCAGAGGACCCTCTTCTTTTACACAGGACGAGGAGTTAATACAAAATTCATTACAGTTAAGGCTGACAAGGTAATGAATTCAGGGAGGGGTTATGGTGTAAGAATTACTCAAAGAATTATTATGGAAAAATCTACGGGCTCAGAAAAGAGGAAGCATATACCCCTCAAAGGGAGAGGTGGAGCTGTTATAACAACAGAAGAAGAGGAAAGGCAATGTTGGATGTAACACTTCAGTAAGGTCATGGTTACGAGATATGAAGGGACCAATTTGATTGATATACCTGAGGCTGAGGAACACCTTGATTTGCCCATGAATGAATTCATTGTTTTTTTTAGTCGAAGTTATCATTAAAAAACTCAAGAGATGTAAAGCCCCTGGATACGATGGAATATCTGCTGAAATGATATAGGTAGTAAATGAAGTGAATTCCATAATACTTATAAGATTTTTTTGTAGAATGCAGCATGAAGATTGAAAAGAGCAAATCAGACTATGGCTAGGTTAAGTAAAATTTGGAAATCAAATCGCTTGAAGTTACATATAGAAATCAGGCTATATATCAGTTTACTGAGATCTGTGTTACTGTATGGACATGAGTTGTGGTGTGACATCGAAATAATACCCAACATATTTTGTTGATTTGAGAACAAAACCCTCAGAAGAATATGGGGAGTTTAATGACAGGACAGGATTATAAATGAAAATATAAGTCAAATTGCTCGAGTGCCATACGTGGATGAGATCATGGTGAGGGGTAGATGGAGATAGTTTGGATATGTCTTTGTACTCCCAAAGAGAAATTAGTTCACCAAACTTTTATCTGGGATCCACGAGGTGGCACTAGAAGAATTGGAACACCCAGACATACATGGCTGAGGACTATGAAGCGTAAAATAGGTGACGATGAAGGGAGAAGTATTGAATTAAAAGCCCAAGATAGATATGACTGGCAACATCTCACTGTGTCCCATTACGTCAATAGCCATAGGAGATGAAGATGATGAATCTTTGTTATTGTCATTGAACACCTGACTGCATATATTGCCATTAGAATACGACTAATCTCAAGACTTTACGCACATTTACCGAATGCAGGTTGAGGTTAGAATGTGAATTACATTTATATATACTATCGAAAATATGACTTGCAGATGTGATAGATATATACATGAAGGAGGACCTTGTTAATAGTTATACTTTACTTATACCATATAGAGATATGGTCAGAAAAGATTCTCTGGTTTTTGCTCTATTTAATATATTTTTTTAGAGGTATGCGTTTGCTTCTACATTAGTAAAACAATGGCCTCTCGAAGTGGTACTTTTTTATGTATAATCTCGGACCTTGATAAAGCACACATGTTCCGGAACTATTAACTATATATATATTTAATTTGTAATCTTATCTTAACTTTGCTTTAATATACATAAAAAAAAATTACAATTTAGTTTATTCTTAAGGTACAATACATATAGCACTGCCTACTTGTTTTTCACAAGGCGACGGCATTGCTCTTGTTGTTTTAGGGATGAATCAGCGTTGCCAGTTTGATAATTATCAATTTCACAATAAGGGCATGTAAATAAATCATATGAGCCTAAATGAAAATAGAAATCCATTACTACATTTTTCCAAGGATATATTTTGTTTTATTTATGGTGTAGCATGAATTTGTATCAAGCCTGATAAAATATATTTCTATCAGTGTATAAAAGAACACTGTGGGTTACTTTTTTTTTAATCTGGCATCACTGAGGTGAGTAAACAGCAGTAACAGATGAAAAGAGCGCAGTATACCAGTGCCAGGTGTTGTCAGCGTGCCCCACTAAAGCAGGCGAATACTCACAGTAAATCAAGGGATATTCTTGTTTTCTTAAATGCTACAAATAGAGATGCCATATCTCACTCTACGTCTTCATTTGATGTCTCGACTATCTCATAGAATTATTGAATACACACAGAGAAGAAGACAAACACACACACACACACACACACACACACGCAAACACACACACACACATATATATATATATATATATATATATATATATATATATATATATATATATATATATATATATATATATATATATATATATATATATATATAGATCATGATACATAAAATCCTATATAAGTCCTTGTGTTCGCAGCTTAATAACCACTTCCGTAAAGAGCTACAATAGGTTATTTCAATATTAATCTTGTTTAGATCACAGATGGAAGAAAAAGTAACTTCATTTGAGGTTCGGTGTTGTATGATATTCATACATACATATACCAAAGCCACTTCCCCCAATTTTGGGGGGTTATCGACATCAACAATGAAACAAAACAAAAAGGGGACCTCTACTCTCTACGTTGCTTCAGCCTAACCAGGGACTCAACCGAGTTCAGCTGGTACTGCTAGGGTGCCAGAGCCCAACATCCCACATTATCCACCACAGATGAAGCTTCATAATGCTGAATCCCCTACTGTTGCTACCTCCGCGGTCATCTAAGGCACCGGAGGAAGCAGCAGGGCCTACCGGAACTGCGTCACAATCGCTCGCCATTCATTCCTATTTCTAGCACGCCCTCTTGCCTCTCTCACATCTATCCTCCTATCACCCAGAGCTTTCTTCACACCATCCATCCACCCAAACCTTGGCCTTCCTCTTTTACTTCTCCCATCAACTCTTGCATTCATCACCTTCTTTAGCAGACAACCATTTTCCATTCTCTCAACATGGCCAAACCACCTCAACACATTAATATCCACTCTAGCCGCTAACTCATTTCTTACACCCGTTGTCTCCCTCACCACTTTGTTCCTAACCCTATCTACTCGAGATACACCAGCCATACTCCTTAGGCACTTCATCTCAAACACATTCAATTACTGTCTCTCCATCACTTTCATTCCCCACAACTCCGATCCATACATCACAGTTGGTACAATAACTTTCTCATATAGAACTCTTTTTACATTCATGGCCAACCCTCTATTTTTTACTACTCCCTTAACTGCCCCCAACACTTTGCAACCTTCATTCACTCTCTGACGTACATCTGCTTCCACTCCACCATTTTCTGCAACAACAGAGACCCCAAGTACTTAAACTGATCCACCTCCTCAAGTAACTCTCCATTCAACATGACATTCAACCTTGCACCACCTTCCCTTCTCGTACATCTCATAACCTTACGCTTACCCACATTAACTCTCAACTTCCTTCTCTCACACACCCTTCCAAATTCTGTCACTAGTCGGTCAAGCTTCTATTCTGTGTCTGCTACCAGTACAGTATCATCCGCAAACAACAACTGATTTACCTCCCATTCATGGTCATTCTCGAGCATTCACCTCTCTCACCACTCAATCAACATACAAGTTAAACAACCACGGCGACATCACACAAACCCTGTCTCAGCCCCACTCTCACCGGAAACCAATCACTCACTTCATTTCCTATTCTAACATATGCTTTACTACCTTTGTAGAAACTTTTCACTGCTTGCAACAACCTTCCACCAACTCCATATAACCTCATCACATTCCACATTGCTTCCCTATCAACTCTATCATATGCTTTCTCCAGATCCATAAACCCAACATACACCTCCTTGCCTTTTGCTAAATATTTCTTGCATATCTGCCTAACTGTAAAAATCGGATTCATACAACCCCTACCTCTTCTAAAACCACCCTGTACTTCCAAGATTGCATTCTCTGTTTTATCCTTGATCCTATTAATCATTACTCTACCATACACTTTTCCAACTACACTCAACAAACTAATACCTCTTGAATTACAACACT
Organism: Palaemon carinicauda; assembly: GCF_036898095.1. Lineage (NCBI taxonomy): Eukaryota > Metazoa > Arthropoda > Malacostraca > Decapoda > Palaemonidae > Palaemon > Palaemon carinicauda. The sequence continues at coordinate 77,961,280 of NC_090744.1, read as the reverse complement.
CATGCACATCTCCCTTACCCTTTTATAGTGGTACAATACATGCACAAACCCAATCTACTGGTACCATTGACTACACAAAACACATATTAAATCACCATAAATGAGGTATATTGGCCTTGAAATTATTCAAAGAGAGAGAGAGAGAGAGAGAGAGAGAGAGAGAGAGAGAGAGAGAGAGAGAGAGAGAGAGAGAGAGAGAGAGAGAGAGAGAGAGAGAGAGAGAAAATAATTTCAGTTTACTATATTAATCATTAAAGTAATCTGCCGTCACATAAATTCCCTTTAGGACATATATGCATATAAAGAATTTTTTTTTATGATTATGCAATGTTTCTAATAAAAAATCATTATTCTATGCTTCCAAATGCACATCGGTATATTCCAAATGTTAGATTGAACGCTAAAAACTTTTGTCAGCCTTCACATATTCATACATTGCAACATTTTGTAATTCGTAGGGATATGTTACCGAAAAAAAACTTCACAAGATATTCAGATTCAAGGGGATGTGCCATCTCAGTATTCAGACCTTAATGCACTTGCCTCTCATTCATCGTACATTTTTTTTTTTTTTTTTTTTTTTTTGAGCTTTGCTGTGTCATCGTCCTTGTATGTGGCCAAGGATGGTTAGCTTTGACGCTTGAACTAAAATTTTAAGCATATTAAAAAATGTTTTGCTAGAATGCAAATGCAACCTTTTCCGCAAGAGCTTTGATTCGCTTTATAATTATCGAGGCCCTTAGGCAATATTGTTGATTATCACAGATTATATATTACGGGATTATTTTCTTGGATTTAGATGCTGATCCATGTAATAGGTGATTTTAGAAGAAAATATTCCTATAACTAGAGAGAACCTTTTTAAAATTTTTGGAGGACTTCTTCCTGGGGATCAGTATACTAACATTTGCCTGGCTTGAAGTTGTATAATTATATCATTATGTTTTATAGTCCTCCACTACCACAAGTATTCTGTAGAAAAAAAATTACCTGTTTGTTTAAGAATCAATCAAGATATTCTCATCAATTGGAATGATGATGAAGGAATGTGATAGAAATTGTAATAGAATTTTAAGTGACACCACTTACTCATGTAAGCGTATTACATATTACAATGATTTTTATGGAATCTGTAAAATTGAAGAGTGGAAGAAATGAAATACAGTGCTCTAAGTGTCTTATTTCCTAATACAGCTTGAAATATCCTGGCTCCTTTTTCACATGAATTTAGCATGTATCCAGGCTGGAATGGTGAAGTGAAGTTACTTCATACTGTGGCTTGGGAGAGATGTCTTATTTTTTTTTCTTCTACTTTTTTTTTTTAGTGAGAACCTAAGAAATAAAGTTGGCCGCCTAAGACGAGCAGCACAGTGAAAGGCCAATCAATTTTAAGTACCGAGAGTATCTAATAAAGAAAAGTATAAAGAATGATAAAAACGAACAAAATTGTTGAAGGATACAGACCTAACATGACATGTCTTGGAATAGAGGAGGAAACTACAAAATAAAATCTAAAAACTGAAAAATGGTATTTAGGTATCCAAGGGTATCACTCCTTACCACACGTGTTTCATATATGGCTATGCACTGTAATTGACTGCCTATTTTATCTCTCACTCTTCCCCCAGATAGCAGAACCGGTTTAAATTTGCATACACCTTGCCTCTCTGTTAACAACCACCTTTGCACATTGGTGATTCTTGGAGCAATCAGCTCCACATTGCATTTTTTTTTCTTTTTTCTTTTTACCCACTGCCACATCCTACCCTTGTTACGATGCCACTCACTGATCTTAAGTCTGTGACCCAAGTTGTATTGTTTAAACTGCTGCCCTTCACCATCAAAGAACCGTTCAGTTTCACACAAAGGGCGTGACTCACTCAAACAGCAAAGAAGACTAAGTCCTTGTGGCAGTTCCTGAAGACACTTTCCACTGAAATGTGAGACGGGATTTGTGACTATGTGGCCGCCCTCATTGCATGAAATACCCTCAAAAATTACCTCCTGGAGCAGTACTCATCCTTGCCAGTCGCTCGCAACAGGCCTCGCTCGCCCTCAGGTAAATGAACAGTATCCCTCGCTAGCAACCAGCTTCAAACGGCTCTCCTTTGAAAATGAATCTACTTCGTGCCCTTTTGGTACAATGTCTACCCGAACCTGTCCCCACCCCAATCCTCGATGTCGATATCTTGCCCATGAAGGACCTGATGAGCAAAGTCGACGCTGTTTTGGGCATCCACTTCACCACCTTCAAAATCTCCATCAATGCCTTCACTCCTGATGAAGAGGACAATTACTCAACGCTGACTGCAGCTCATATTTCAGAGTGGTGACAAATCCACCCGCCACCCACATATGCCCCCTTTTGCTCACGTTCCAACCAACGACATCTCCAGCCACTAACTGACACCTATCAGCAGCAGTTCTGTTACTACCACTCCAGATTCTGGGCTGCTACAAAGCAAAGTGCAAATCATTGGCAGTTGCCAAAAAACGTAAGCAGGCAATCACTTGTGGCAGTGGCCTCCCCTGTCACTAATCTTTTCTTTTTTTCATGATGCAGGTACATGTGTGCGGTTATTGGTAGACACTGGTGCTAGCTGTTCCCTTCTACCAAAGTCCCTTTACAAGACATGACATGGTCATTCTAAGTCAGCTGTTATCCGCCTGGTAGCTGCTAACAGATCTGAGATCCCCACCCATAGGTACAGGATACTCGCATTATCGTTTAGGAAATCAAAATACCAACAGAAATTCCTTGTTACGAACGTAACGTTGATGCTACTTGGTGCAGGTTTCCTCGCACATTTCCATCTCCTGGTCGATGCGGGGATTCAATAATTAGTCAACACAGAGTCATACTCATCGACACCTCTTCAACGTGCCCCTCCAACTTGCATTCCCCATCACCGACCAAAGGAAGCCTATGCCTACCTCCTCGTATTATACCCAAAAGTCTTTGATGCTGAATTTCGCCAAACGCACATGGCTTACACCATGCATGGTTTTGATCACCATATCAAGATGATCTTTAGATTCAGGTGTCACCCCCGGATCGTTTGGTAGCCACTAAACAAATGTTCGCTGAAATTGAAGAAATGAACTTTTGACAAAAGGCCATAAGCCCATGGTCGTTGCCCTTACACATGGTCCTGCAGAAGCATGGCTCCCTACGTCCTTGTGGGGATTACAGGTTTCCAAACATGTAAACAGAATTGGAGGACTATTACCTCCCAAACATCTCCGACGTTACCTCCTATATGCAAAATACAATACTTTTCTCCACACTTGGCCTCTTAAAGGGGTATTATCAGGTTCCCATAAAATCAGAACACATCCCAATGACTGTCATCCCCAACCCCTTCTATAAATACACCACCAATCACTCCTATTTTAGCTTTCGTAATGCTGGGGAGACTTTATAAAACCTCATGGATGGCACTTAAGGGACCTCCCATACTACATGTGTTACATGGATGACATACTTGTGTTCTCTGCTTCTTCAAATGAATATATCTATTACCTATGCATCAATCTTGACCACCTACAAATAAACGGCCTTGTAGTCTAGACTGACAAGGGTAATTGTGGTGCCAACAAAGTATCATTCTTAGTGAACTGCATTACTCCTTAAGGAAGGGCTCACATGCCTAAGATAACTCTTAAAAATAAAATATAATTATTATAATTCACTGGGAGCCATAAATAGATAAAGCCTCGGCCATATTTTCTTAGGTTGATAAAATTAATTACACCAGCCGGCACAGGTGTCAACCAGACTAGCACAATTTGATAAAGTTCCCTCCAGCATTGTGTGAGGTCACATAGAAACAACTGGACTACACCATCCGCTTTGTTTGCAATTCATTAACCACGGGAAAACGGATTCAGACAGCAAACACAGCGTAGATTTTAGCGATTTTTTTTATATTTGGATAATGTAAACTAAGATGTAGCATATATCAAGGATCAGTCATCAGCAATTCTGAAAACAGCAGTTTAAACCATATGAAAAAAAAGTAACAAGGAAAACAGTAGTGAAATTTAAATTTTTCTGTTAAGAAATAAGAGATATGAAGAAGAAATATGTCTTCATGAAAATAAGACAAATCAGTTTCAGCTTTGAGGTGAGGTAGCTAAAAGTAGAATACGCTAAGTGACTCTGGACAAAAGTCTCATATATGGGAAAGAATAATACCCAGTAAATTCAACTATAAGAAATCTTTTAGGTCGTAGATTGGCAAGGGCACCAGCAGCCCGTTAAGATACAGACTCTCATCTGTCCTCATACACCTGACAATACTTAGATAACTAAACAATTCTTCTTCGCCTAAGGGGTTAACTATTGCTCTTTAATTGTTCAGTTGCTACTTTCCTCTTGATAAGAGTAGAAGAGACTCTTTAGCTATGGTCAGCAGCTCTTCTAGGAGAAGGAGACTCCAAAATCAAACCATTATTTTTTTTTATTCTCGGGTAACCCCATAGCCTCAGTACCATGGTCTTCCACTGTCTTGGGTTAGAGTTCTCATGCTTGAGAGTACACTCAGGTACTCTTATCTATATAATTTCTCTTCCGCTTGTTTTGTTAGTTGTTATAGTTACATATGAAAGATTTATGTTAAAGATGTTACTGCTCTTAAAATATTTTATTTTTCCCAGTTTCCTTTCCTCACTGGGCTACTTTCCCTGTTGAGGGCACTGGCCTTATAGCATCATACTTTTCCTACTAGGGTTGTAGCCTAGCAAGAAAGGATAATAATAATAACAAATAATAATAATAATGATAATAATAATAAGTAGAATGTCACGTAGTAAATTTTTGTATACATAATCTGCATTTAGTAATATAAGCACATGGAATATTGTGGACTACATAGCAGTGTTTAATTTTAATTCTAAGGTAATTGACACCGATACCATTTATTGTAAATAACACATGCAAGAAAATTCGATAAAAACCATAGAATCTTAGATGTCATTTGAAAAGTTAAATATCTTTCAGAAGACCTGCTTTTGAAATAAAGCTAAATATACCACTAGCATGGTAGGACACACCATGTCCTAGAATCTTGGCAAGAATTAACCTGATATCCTCACCTCGAGCCTTAAACAGATATCTATTTCTCTCACTACTATATGTGAGGCATCCGGTTAACAAATGCCTCACCGTCAATAGTACCAAACATATTTCCTCTGAAAATTCAATTATGATAACGGCTTCCGGGTGGGCAAATGTTTGAACCTATACCTCTTAGCCGAAACCATGCATGAGGGAACCCTACCAATTGAGTCATTAAGAAAGATATAAGTTTATTACAAGTTTCCCAATGATAGCTGATTAGTGATTCACTGTATATATATATATATATATATATATATATATATATATATATATATATATATATATATATATATATATATATATATATATATATATATATATATATAGCACTCATGATTTTAGTCAATGCAATATTAACCCCAATGGCATTTAGTATCGAATTCTACCATTGGGAATGTATATCCACTGGAATTGATTTACGATAACAGTTAACTATGTCCCTCAGCTGAAATCTTGCCTGCGGGGGCTTTAACAATGAAGTTATTAAGAGAGACATAAGTTTATTACAAGTCCACTGGACATATTCCTGTCGAATTCAGAAACCTGATCCTAGACTTTAAATAAACCCATCTCCACCATGATAGCTGATTAGTGAGTAGGCAGCACGTGGTTATGTTATGATGAATATATATCACTAACACTCGAGATTTTAATCAATATAAATATCAACCACAATAGCGTGTAATATCGAATTCTACCTATGTGAATGTATATCTGCTGGAAATTCATTTGTGATAACAGCTTATAGCTGGGTAGGATTTGAACCTATATTTCTCAGTCAAAACTATGCCTGCAGGGACTCTCCTAATCAAGGTTCATGACAGACATAAGTTTATTACAAGTCTACCGTACATATTATTGTCGAATTTAGGAATCTGTTTTAAGCCTTAAAATAAACCCATCTCCACCATAATAGCCGATTGGTTAGTTTGCAACAGGTGGTTATCTAAGATGAATATACATCCATAACATTTGAGATTTATTCAATATAAAGAGATATAATGGCATTCAATATTGAATTCTATTTTCGGAAATTTATATCCACTGGAAATTCATTTATGATAACAGTTTATGGCTAGGTAAATTTTCGAACCCATTCCTCTCAGCCGAAACCGTGCTTATGGGGACTCTACCCATCAAGCTATCAAGAGAGAGTATTTTATTACGAGTCCGCCAAACATAATCCTATCGAATTCAGGTATCTGTTCTTAGACTTGAAATAATCCTATCTCTACCATGATACCTGATTAGTGAGTTTGTATCACGTTGTTTATTTATGATGAATATATATCACTAACACTCAGAATTTTAACTAGTGTAAATATCAACCAAAATGACATTTAATATTGAATTCTACCTTTGGAAATGTATATCCACTCGGATTTATCTAATGATAAGACTTCATGGCTGGGTAAAGATTTGAACCTATGCCTCTCAATGAAAACCATGCCTTCAGAACTCTACCAATCAAACTATCTGAAGACATATATTCCTCCAATCTTACTATCTGTTTAGGAAGATTATTCCTTACTATGATCAACGCAGAAATAACCCTTGTTTTTAGATTAATGTGTATCGTTGAGCATTATGATGGAGAAGATAAGACTGTTAGAATTAACTGTTTACCTCTTACTACAGGATGATAGAGTTTAGGAAGCCCTAAATGCAATAGATAAATGGAATTAAGAAATAAATTACGGAACATGCATAAAAAAGTAACTGCACAATGGTGCCAGAAATTATTATTGATATATGAAATAAGATATTTGATAGACCATAAGTTAAGGTATTCATCATTAATGTTGAATCGTTTCTGAATTGAAATTTTCTCGCTATTTTTATGTAGCTTTAATGATTGTTGTGTATCGCATATAGATATCTTCAAGTGTTCTAACATAATATCAATCTCTACTTTCCTTTTGAAGGGCTTTCATTACTGTTGGTTAATTACACGGATATGGTCAGTTGTTAAATACCTGCTTCTAAAACCTGCCTGCTCTCTTGCTTGATTAAAATATTGTTGTCTTTCCATTCAGGCTGATAGGATCTTAGTAAATATTTCCCATAATACTGACAGTAGCCTATACTTATTTAGCGGCATTTTTTTTATTTCTTTTTTTTCCCTTTTCGTGAACTAGTATAATGATAATGTTATCCTACTGTACGTATAGAGTATCCTTAGAGAAGTTTCATATAAAGAGCAGCTGGTTTTACTCCTATGAAATCTCCTTCATCTATTATCAAATTAACTGATAAGATATCTTTTCCTTAGTTTTAATGTTCTTTTTACTGCTCCTCCTGTTACGGTTGGTACTAGCTCAGGTGTTTCATTATTTCTAATGACAAAGTTGTGTCTTATATCACTTTGTATAGAACTGTATGGAATTATTTTGCAGTTTTTATCACTCCATCTATTGTATCAATAGCATTTCCATTTTCATCGTTAAGGCAAAAGTCTGTTTAACGCCACGTTCCTTATATTATATAAGTTATTCGTGAGTAAACGTTAGCTGCACATCTAAAGTATATTTTACCCAATTTCCATTTGTTTGTTTATATATTTAAAACTGTTTATGTTATGGTAATGTAAAAGATGCTTAAAATGTCAGATTTGATAGCTAAATACATCAAAATCAGAAATTTTGGTCAGAAAATATATTGTTAGCCAGTCTTTTGCACGTGGGCCCATTTGGTAAATATATAGTTAGGTTTAAAACTTCGCTTAAACTCGGTAGAAATAGTTCATCAGATGTCTCTTCTTACTACTTCTATGAAATGGGCGAAGCCTTCTCAAGCCTAAGCAAAAGCATACAAATCAAATACAGTAAAGGGAATACAGGAAAGCCTACATATAAAAGAACTGTGTGCACCCAGTCCGTGATGAGCACCACATATTACCGATGCACTTAACTAGAAAAAAAAAAACCGTTTATTGGTCGTTAGAGGGTTCAGTCAAATGTTACTATATCATTGGACAAATAATTGGTCTATTATTTTTCTACTTATAGTTTTCCATAAGTTTATATTAAATCATATCTTCCTAAACTTCCTTGTTCATATATTTTCTTATTAGCAGAGGACCCTCTTCTTTTACACAGGACGAGGAGTAAATACAAAATTCATTACAGTTGAAGCTGACAAGGTAATGAATTCAGGGAGGGGTTATGGTGTAAGAATTACTCAAAGAATTATTATGGAAAAATCTACGGGCTCAGAAAAGAGGAAGCATATACCCCTCAAAGGGAGAGGTGGAGCTGTTATAACAACAGAAGAAGAGGAAAGGCAATGTTGGATGTAACACTTCAGTAAGGTCATGGTTACGAGATATGAAGGGACCAATTTGATTGATATACCTGAGGCTGAGGAACACCTTGATTTGCCCATGAATGAATTCATTGTTTTTTTAGTCGAAGTTATCATTAAAAAACTCAAGAGATGTAAAGCCCCTGGATACGATGGAATATCTGCTGAAATGATATAGGTAGTAAATGAAGTGAATTCCATAATACTTATAAGATTTTTTTGTAGAATGCAGCATGAAGATTGAAAAGAGCAAATCAGACTATGGCTAGGTTAAGTAAAATTTGGAAATCAAATCGCTTGAAGTTACATATAGAAATCAGGCTATATATCAGTTTACTGAGATCTGTGTTACTGTATGGACATGAGTTGTGGTGTGACATCGAAATAATACCCAACATATTTTGTTGATTTGAGAACAAAACCCTCAGAAGAATATGGGGAGTTTAATGACAGGACAGGATTATAAATGAAAATATAAGTCAAATTGCTCGAGTGCCATATGTGGATGAGATCATGGTGAGGGGTAGATGGAGATAGTTTGGATATGTCTTTGTACTCCCAAAGAGAAATTAGTTCACCAAACGTTTATCTGGGATCCACGAGGGGGCACTAGAAGAATTGGAACACCCAGACATACATGGCTGAGGACTATGAAGCGTAAAATAGGTGACGATGAAGGGAGAAGTATTGAATTAAAAGCCCAAGATAGATATGACTGGCAACATCTCACTGTGTCCCATTACGTCAATAGCCATAGGAGATGAAGATGATGAATCTTTGTTATTGTCATTGAACACCTGACTGCATATATTGCCATTAGAATACGACTAATCTCAAGACTTTACGCACATTTACCGAATGCAGGTTGAGGTTAGAATGTGAATTACATTTATATATACTATCGAAAATATGACTTGCAGATGTGAAAGATATATACATGAAGGAGGACCTTGTTAAGAGTTATACTTTACTTATACCATATAGAGATATGGTCAGAAAAGATTCTCTGGTTTTTGCTCTATTTAATGTATTTTTTTAGAGGTATGCGTTTGCTTCTACATTAGTAAAATAATGGCCTCTCGAAGTGGTACTTTTTTATGTATAATCTCGGACCTTGATAAAGCACACATGTTCCGGAACTATTAACTATATATATATTCAATTTGTAATCTTATCTTAACTTTGCTTTAATATACATAAAAAAAAATTACAATTTAGTTTATTCTTAAGGTAAAATACATATAACACTGCCTACTTGTTTTTCACAAGGCGACGGCATTGCTCTTGTTGTTTTAGGGATGAATCAGCGTTGCCAGTTTGATAATTATCAATTTCACAATAAGGGCATGTAAATAAATCATATGAGCCTAAATGAAAATAGAAATCCATTACTACATTTTTCCAAGGATATATTTTGTTTTATTTATGGTGTAGCATGAATTTGTATCAAGCCTGATAAAATATATTTCTATCAGTGTATAAAAGAACACTGTGGGTTACTTTTTTTTTAATCTGGCATCACTGAGGTGAGTAAACAGCAGTAACAGATGAAAAGAGCGCAGTATACCAGTGCCAGGTGTTGTCAGCGTGCCCCACTAAAGCAGGCGAATACTCACAGTAAATCAAGGGATATTCTTGTTTTCCTAAATGCTACAAATAGAGATGCCATATCTCACTCTACGTCTTCATTTGATGTCTCGACTATCTCATAGAATTATTGAATACACACAGAGAAGAAGACAAACACACACACACACACACACACACACACACACACACACACATATATATATATATATATATATATATATATATATATATATATATATATATATATATATATATATATATATATATATATATATATATATAGATCATGATACATAAAAATCCTATATAAGTCCTTGTGTTCGCAGCTTAATAACCACTTCCGTAAAGAGCTACAATAGGTTATTTCAATATTAATCTTGTTTAGATCACAGATGGAAGAAAAAGTAACTTCATTTGAGGTTCGGTGTTGTATGATATTCATACATACATATACCAAAGCCACTTCCCCCAATTTTGGGGGGTTATCGACATCAACAATGAAACAAAACAAAAAGGGGACCTCTACTCTCTACGTTGCTTCAGCCTAACCAGGGACTCAACCGAGTTCAGCTGGTACTGCTAGGGTGCCAGAGCCCAACCTCCCACATTATCCACCACAGATGAAGCTTCATAATGCTGAATCCCCTACTGTTGCTACCTCCGCGGTCATCTAAGGCACCGGAGGAAGCAGCAGGGCCTACCGGAACTGCGTCACAATCGCTCGCCATTCATTCCTATTTCTAGCACGCCCTCTTGCCTCTCTCACATCTATCCTCTTATCACCTAGAGCTTTCTTCACACCATCCATCCACCCAAACCTTGGCCTTCCTCTTTTACTTCTCCCATCAACTCTTGCATTCATCACCTTCTTTAGCAGACAATCATTTTCCATTCTCTCAACATGGCCAAACTACCTCAACACATTCATATCCACTCTAGCCGCTAACTCATTTCTTACACCCGTTGTCTCCCTCACCACTTTGTTCCTAACCCTATCTACTCGAGATACACCAGCCATACTCCTTAGGCACTTCATCTCAAACACATTCAATTACTGTCTCTCCATCACTTCCATTCCCCACAACTCCGATCCATACATCACAGTTGGTACAATAACTTTCTCATATAGAACTCTCTTTACATTCATGGCCAACCCTCTATCTTTTACTACTCCCTTAACTGCCCCCAACACTTTGCAACCTTCATTCACTCTCTGACGTACATCTGCTTCCACTCCACCATTTTCTGCAACAACAGAGACCCCAAGTACTTAAACTGATCCACCTCCTCAAGTAACTCTCCATTCAACATGACATTCAACCTTGCACCACCTTCCCTTCTCGTACATCTCATAACCTTACGCTTACCCACATTAACTCTCAACTTCCTTCTCTCACACACCCTTCCAAATTCTGTCACTAGTCGGTCAAGCTTCTATTCTGTGTCTGCTACCAGTACAGTATCATCCGCAAACAACAACTGATTTACCTCCCATTCATGGTCATTCTCGAGCATTCACCTCTCTCACCACTCAATCAACATACAAGTTAAACAACCACGGCGACATCACACAAACCCTGTCTCAGCCCCACTCTCACCGGAAACCAATCACTCACTTCATTTCCTATTCTAACACATGCTTTACTACCTTTGTAGAAACTTTTCACTGCTTGCAACAACCTTCCACCAACTCCATATAACCTCATCACATTCCACATTGCTTCCCTATCAACTCTATCATATGCTTTCTCCAGATCCATAAACCCAACATACACCTCCTTGCCTTTTGCTAAATATTTCTTGCATATCTGCCTAACTGTAAAAATCGGATTCATACAACCCCTACCTCTTCTAAAACCACCCTGTACTTCCAAGATTGCATTCTCTGTTTTATCCTTGATCCTATTAATCATTACTCTACCATACACTTTTCCAACTACACTCAACAAACTAATACCTCTTGAATTACAACACTCATGCACATCTCCCTTACCCTTTTATAGTGGTACAATACATGCACAAACCCAATCTACTGGTACCATTGACAACACAAAACACATATTAAATCACCATAAATGAGGTATATTGGCCTTGAAATTATTCAGAGAGAGAGAGAGAGAGAGAGAGAGAGAGAGAGAGAGAGAGAGAGAGAGAGAGAGAGAGAGAGAGAGAGATAAAATAATTTCAGTTTACTATATTAATCATTAAAGTAATCTGCCGTCACATAAATTCCCTTTAGGACATATATGCATATAAAGAATTTTTTTTTTATGATTATGCAATGTTTCTAATAAAAAATCATTATTCTATGCTTCCAAATGCCAAATGCACATCGGTATATTCCAAATGTTAGATTGAACGCTAAAAACTTTTGTCAGCCTCCACATATTCATACATTGCAACATTTTGTAATTCGTAGGGATATGTTACCGAAAAAAAAACTTCACAAGATATTCAGATTCAAGGGGATGTGCCATCTCAGTATTCAGACCTTAATGCACTTGCCTCTCATTCATCGTACTTTTTTTTTTTTTTTTTTTTTTTTTTTGAGCTTTGCTGTGTCATCGTCCTTGTATGTGGCCAAGGATGGTTAGCTTTGACGCTTGAACTAAAATTTTAAGCATATTAAAAAATGTTTTGCTAGAATGCAAATGCAACCTTTTCCGCAAGAGCTTTGATTCGCTTGATAATTATCGAGGCCCTTAGGCAATATTGTTGATTATCACAGATTATACATTACGGGATTATTTTCTTGGATTTAGATGCTGATCCATGTAATAGGTGATTTTAGAAGAAAATATTCCTATAACTAGAGAGAACCTTTTTAAAATTTTTGGAGGACTTCTTCCTGGGGATCAGTATACTAACATTTGCCTGGCTTGAAGTTGTATAATTATATAATTATGTTTTATAGTCCTCCACTACCACAAGTATTCTGTAGAAAAAAAATTACCTGTTTGTTTAAGAATCAATCAAGATATTCTCATCAATTGGAATGATGATGAAGGAATGTGATAGAAATTGTAATAGAATTTTAAGTGACACCACTTACTCATGTAAGCGTATTACATATTACAATGATTTTTATGGAATCTGTAAAATTGAAGAGTGGAAGAAATGAAATACAGTGCTCCAAGTGTCTTATTTCCTAATACAGCTTGAAATATCCTGGCTCCTTTTTCACATGAATTTAGCATGTATCCAGGCTGGAATGGTGAAGTGAAGTTACTTCATACTGTGGCTTGGGAGAGATGTCTTATTTTTTTTTTTCTACTTTTTTTTTTTTTTAGTGAGAACCTAAGAAATAAAGTTGGCCGCCTAAGACGAGCAGCACAGTGAAAGGTCAATCATTTTTTAAGTACCGAGAGTATCTAATAAAGAAAAGTATAAAGAATGATAAAAACGAACAAAATTGTTGAAGGATACAGACCTAACATGACATGTCTTGGAATAGAGGAGGAAGCTACAAAATAAAATCTAAAAACTGAAAAATGGTATTTAGGTATCCAAGGGTATCACTCCTTACCACACGTGTTTCATATATGGCTATACACTGTAATTGACTGCCTATTTTATCTCTCACTCTTCCCCCAGATAGCAGAACCGGTTTAAATTTGCATACACCTTGCCTCTCTGTTAACAACCACCTTTGCACATTGGTGATTCTTGGAGCAATCAGCTCCACATTGCATTTTTTTTTTCTTTTTTCTTTTTACCCACTGCCACATCCTACCCTTGTTACGATGCCACTCACTGATCTTAAGTCTGTGACCCAAGTTGCATTGTTTAAACTGCTGCCCTTCACCATCAAAGAACCGTTCAGTTTCACACAAAGGGCGTGACTCACTCAAACAGCAAAGAAGACTAAGTCCTTGTGGCAGTTCCTGAAGACACTTTCCACTGAAATGTCAGACGGGATTTGTGACTATGTGGCCGCCCTCATTGCATGAAATACCCTCAAAAATTACCTCCTGGAGCAGTACTCATCCTTGCCAGTCGCTCGCAACAGGCCTCGCTCGCCCTCAGGTAAATGAACAGTATCCCTCGCTAGCAACCAGCTTCAAACGGCTCTCCTTTGAAAATGAATCTACTTCGTGCCCTTTTGGTACAATGTCTACCCGAACCTGTCCCCAACCCAATCCTCGATGTCGATATCTTGCCCATGAAGGACCTGATGAGCAAAGTCGACGCTGTTTTGGGCATCCACTTCACCACCTTCAAAATCTCCATCAATGCCTTCACTCCTGATGAAGAGGACAATTACTCAACGCTGACTGCAGCTCATATTTCAGAGTGGTGACAAATCCACCCGCCACCCACATATGCCCCCTTTTGCTCACGTTCCAACCAACGACATCTCCAGCCACTAACTGACACCTATCAGCAGCAGTTCTGTTACTACCACTCCAGATTCTGGGCTGCTACAAAGCAAAGTGCAAATCATTGGCAGTTGCCAAAAAACGTAAGCAGGCAATCACTTGTGGCAGTGGCCTCCCCTGTCACTAATCTTTTCTTTTTTTCATGATGCAGGTACATGTGTGCGGTTATTGGTAGACACTGGTGCTAGCTGTTCCCTTCTACCAAAGTCCCTTTACAAGACATGACATGGTCATTCTAAGTCAGCTGTTATCCGCCTGGTAGCTGCTAACAGATCTGAGATCCCCACCCATAGGTACAGGATACTCGCATTATCGTTTAGGAAATCAAAATACCAACAGAAATTCCTTGTTACGAACGTAACGTTGATGCTACTTGGTGCAGGTTTCCTCGCACATTTCCATCTCCTGGTCGATGCGGGGATTCAATAATTAGTCAACACAGAGTCATACTCATCGACACCTCTTCAACGTGCCCCTCCAACTTGCATTCCCCATCACCGACCAAAGGAAGCCTATGCCTACCTCCTCGTATTATACCCAAAAGTCTTTGATGCTGAATTTCGCCAAACGCACATGGCTTACACCATGCATGGTTTTGATCACCATATCAAGATGATCTTTAGATTCAGGTGTCACCCCCGGATCGTTTGGTAGCCACTAAACAAATGTTCGCTGAAATTGAAGAAATGAACTTTTGACAAAAGGCCATAAGCCCATGGTCGTTGCCCTTACACATGGTCCTGAAGAAGGATGGCTCCCTACGTCCTTGTGGGGATTACAGGTTTCCAAACATGTAAACAGAATTGGAGGACTATTACCTCCCAAACATCTCCGACGTTACCTCCTATATGCACAATACAATACTTTTCTCCACACTTGGCCTCTTAAAGGGGTATTATCATGTTCCCATAAAATCAGAACATATCCCAATGACTGTCATCCCCAACCCCTTCTATAAATACACCACCAATTACTCCTATTTTAGCTTTCGTAACGCTGGGGAGACTTTTTAAAACCTCATGGATGGCACTTAAGGGACCTCCCATACTACATGTGTTACATGGATGACATACTTGTGTTCTCTGCTTCTTCAAATGAATATATCTATTACCTATGCATCAATCTCGACCACCTACAAATAAACGGCCTTGTAGTCTAGACTGACAAGGGTAATTGTGGTGCCAACAAAGTATCATTCTTAGTGAACTGCATTACTCCTTAAGGAAGGGCTCACATGCCTAAGATAACTCTTAAAAATAAAATATAATTATTATAATTCACTGGGAGCCATAAATAGATAAAGCCTCGGCCATATTTTCTTAGGTTGATAAAATTAATTACACCAGCCGGCACAGGTGTCAACCAGACTAGCACAATTTGATAAAGTCCCCTCCAGCATTGTGTGAGGTCACATCCGCTTTGTTTGCAATTCATTAACCACGGGAACACGGATTCAGACAGCAAACACAGCGTAGATTTTAGCGATTTTTTTTATATTTGGATAATGTAAACTAAGATGTAGCATATATCAAGGATCAGTCATCAGCAATTCTGAAAACAGCAGTTTAAACCATATGAAAAAAAAGTAACAAGGAAAACAGTAGTGAAATTTAAATTTTTCTGTTAAGAAATAAGAGATATGAAGAAGAAATATGTCTTCATGAAAATAAGACAAATCAGTTTCAGCTTTGAGGTGAGGTAGCTAAAAGTAGAATACGCTAAGTGACTCTGGACAAAAGTCTCATATATGGGAAAGAATAATACCCAGTAAATTCAACTATAAGAAATCTTTTAGGTCGTAGATTGGCAAGGGCACCAGCAGCCCGTTGAGATACAGACTCTCATCTGTCCTCATACACCTGACAATACTTAGATAACTAAACAATTCTTCTTCGCCTAAGGGGTTAACTATTGCTCTTTAATTGTTCAGTTGCTACTTTCCTCTTGATAAGAGTAGAAGAGACTCT
>NC_090744.1:77932419-77939919 GCF_036898095.1 Palaemon carinicauda | reverse complement strand
TCAATATAGAAAATTCTTTATTGGAGTTAGCTCGTAGTAATTTTTTTTTCAGGTCATTTGGGTGTGTTAAAAACTTTTCATAGGCTGGTTAGGTTTTTTTGGTAGCCTGGAATTAAATTGAGTATGAAGCAGTTTATCAGAGAGTGTGAGACTTGTCAGGTTATGGGTAAACCAAATCAGGGGATCCCAAAAGCCCCGTTGCATCCTATACCTACTATAGGTGATCCATTTTCTGAGTTAGTAAATGATGTGATAGGTCACTTACCCAAATCAAAAACAGGTTACGTATATCTACATAATATCATAGATAGAGCCTCTCGTTTTCCTGAAGCTATAACTATGAGGCGTATTACTTCCAAAGTTGTCTTTGAAAGATTAATAGATTTCTTTTCCATGTATGGTCTCCCTCGTGTAATTCAGACCGTCAGCGGGACGAATTTCATGAGTAAGGTATTTAGGAGTAAGTGTGCTGAACTGGACATTCAGCACGTTACCAGCGTACCTTATCAGCCGCAGAGTCAAGGGTGGGTGGAAATGTTCCACCAAACTCTCAAGTCCGTCCTGAAGAAACATTGTTATGATTATAATAGTGACTGGAACAAAGCCCTCCCTTTTGCCCACTTTGCTATCAGGAATCACTCTAACTCTTCAGCTGGTGTAGATTTTTCAAGTTGGTATTTGGGTAAAAGGTTTGTGGACTATTGGAAATT
The DNA here is from genome assembly GCF_036898095.1 of Palaemon carinicauda. Classification (NCBI taxonomy): domain Eukaryota; kingdom Metazoa; phylum Arthropoda; class Malacostraca; order Decapoda; family Palaemonidae; genus Palaemon; species Palaemon carinicauda. The sequence continues at coordinate 77,939,209 of NC_090744.1, read as the reverse complement.
GTTTTTGAAATGCTCCAATCTAGCCGGAAGGAGGAAATAAATGTTAAAAGGTTTGTTGAAGACTTGGAGGGAAGAATGGTGAGTGCCTGGAAGTTTGTCAGGGAAAATTTAGAGCGGTCCCTGTCAGTCATGAAGAGCATTTTTGACAAAAAGGTAATGGTATGTTTATTTGAACCTGAGGAGTTGGTTTTTTTGCTGAGCATGGACCCGGATAGGTTTCTCGAACCAAGATATAAGGACCCTTGGAAAGTTTTGAGGAAACTGGCAGAGGTTAACTATGAAATTAAGGCTCCCGGTTCCAGCTGTAAATGTAGAATATTTAATGTTAATCGTTTGAAACCTTATATTGATAAGCAAGTCGATCCAGTAGCGATAGTGCCCGAGCCTGTGTCTGTGGTATTGGATGTGCCTCCCGAGGACTCTGACGAATTAGGGTTTCAGTTTCCTTCGAATGCTTTGGGTGAAAATATGCAAAATTTGGAGATTTTAAAAAGTAATTTAGATCATGTAGATGTTAACAAACGGGAGGATGTGCTCAATTTAATTTATTCCTTTTCAGATGTTTTACATGATGCTCCAGATAGGACAAATATTTTTAAGTCATAACGTTGATGTTAACAATACTTTCCCTGTGAAGCAGAGTCCTTACTGGTTGAAGCCAGTAAAATGGGATTTGGTCAGTAAGGAGATAGAGTTTATGTTGAAACATAACCTTATTAAACCATCTATAAGTCCCTGAAGTTTTCCTATTGCATTAGTGAAGAAAGCAGACGGTAAGTTCAGCATGTGTGTGGACTACCATAAAGTGAACAGCTATACAAAAAATTATTCTTTTTCTCCTCCTCCTATTGATGATTATCTGGATCGGATTGGCTCCACGAAATTTATTACTAAGTTGGATCTTTTAAACGGTTATTGACATGTTCCATTCTCCGACCGAGCTCGTGAAATATCAGCTTACAAGTGTGAGGTTATGCCCTTTGGAATGAGAAATGATGTGTGTACTTTTCAAAGGCTCATGAATAAGGTAACTTGTGGTTTAGAAGGAGGTGAAATTTATATTGATTACTTGGAAGTATACAGTTATGACTGGGATACCCATATGTTAAGGTTATGTAAAGTCTTTGAAGCCCTTAGGTCTGCAGGGTTAGATGTTAATTTGGCAAAGTGCGAATTTGGCCAAGCCAAGGTTTGTTATTTGGGTCACGGGGTTGGTTTCGGTCAGGTGGCTCCAAAACAAGCTAACCTCAAGGAAATTATAAATTTAAAAAGGCCTGGTAATGTTACAGAGGTAAGAAAAGTGACTACCGCAAACTTGTTCGTAATTACTCTGATCTTGCTCAGCCTTTTTCTATTTTATTAGAAAAAGGAAAAAAGTTCTTGTGGTCAGATCAGTGTGAAGAATCTTTTAATAAACTTAAATCAGTAATAATTACTAATCGCATTTTGACTACCCTAGATTTTCATAAGCCTTTTATTATAGCAGCAGGTTCCATTGACGTCGGCATTGGAGGTGTCATTTTACAGAGAAAGAAGGACGTTGTTCATCTGGTGTCTTACTATAGTAAAAAGCTTTTGGCGGCGGAAAAACGTTACTCCAACATAGAAAAGGAGGTTCTTTCTTTGGTCCGCACTCTTAATTTAACTATTTTGAGCCGTACGTGACAAATTTTTCTTTCCCGGTAGCGATATGGACGGACCACAATCCTCCGGTTTTCATCGACTGGATGAAGGGAGCAAGCCAGAGGATTTTGCGCTGGGCCCTTTTTCGGTAGGAATTCAGTTTGGTTATATAACATGTTAAAAGGACTGACAAAAAAATTCCTGGCTACCTTTCTAGAATTTAGTGTGATTGCCTGATCCATCTCATATGCCTCTTTGCTTTGATTCTCCATTGTGGTTATATGGGAAAAAATTGTTATTATGTAGTTCTGTTTGAATAATAGCTATGCAGATGAAGTTTAGGAGGTTTCTTTGAGTGGTATACACTCTAGTGTTTTATAAAGGTTCCCCTTCATCAGTTATTGATTTGTCCCGATATACTAAGACATTTAATAGTAAAATAATAATATTGACTACTTGGAATATAATGCCGGTGTATTGTAGGTGAAGGTGTATGTCTGTGGGCGTACCTTTAAGTTTATTTACGTTTAGTTAGGTAGGTTTGTATCCATAGAATTGGAGATTTTTGACAAAGTATGGTAATATTGGATATTTAAAATAATGGTAAGCTATATAAAGTTTTGGGTTTGTATTCTTCAGGGATACTTTTTGTTTGGTTTTAGGTTTATTGTTCTGTTATTATACTTAATGTTCTTACTTTACAGGTGCCTTTCCATTTGTATAAAAAAAAAAAATAATATTTTTTCTATTCAAATTTTTTTTTTCTTCGGGGAGGAAGGTATCATGTAATAACATAATTTTGCTTTTGTTTACGTCAGCCTTATTACTGCATTTTTGTTTATGTAAAATTGGCAGAAGGTTTAGTTAATAAGGTTTTAGTTGTAAATTTATATTTTTCCTTTTAAGTGCTGTTTTAGCCTATTCCCTACTTCTCTTAAAGATTTATAAGTTTCCAGTTTAACGCTTGATGCTTTTCTTTTTTTTTTCTTATCCTTGGTGAGAAGAGACACCTGTGTTTACGTGCAAGGAACTTGATTGCTTCAAGACAATTCGAGCTTGCCACTCCCCTGACCTACTGCAGCAGCTGGCTTATGTGAGCGTTTTAGAGGACTGTAATGCCACCGTTTGACGGCTTTAAGCAGGTGCATTTTGGCCACCTGCATTGATTTGTGATTCCTGAGTGTTCTCTTCTGTGGTCCTTGGCACCAACCTAAGAATCCCGGCATCAAGGTGGACGCGGGAGGGACACCGCCATCAACTCGATTTATTGATCCTCGACGTAGGCAGTTGCGGGAGCTTTGGAGTTCGTGGTGACAAGTAGGGAGGCAGTTGTTAGCAAGAGATATTTTTTATCTTTTTGGGGTTTAGGACCAGAGCTCCATTTCCCTCGCTTTGATGAGTAGTTTTGTGAAGCTGCACTCCCTAACGTATTTGAGTGATGATGTTGCTATTAGAGTCTCTACTTTGGTTGGAGCAGGGTGTGGTTTCATCCAGCCCCAAAGAGCGTGAGAATATATATATTTATATATATATATATATATATATATATATATATATATATATATATATATATATATATATATATATATATATATATATATATATATATATATATATATATATATATATATATATATATATATATATATATATATATATATATCACACCGCTGGCAAGCCCGACCGGGGACAAAACAACACCCTCTCTCTCTCCTCCCCACTCCCTTAAAATAAAAGCAAGGGGAGGGATAAAACCCGCAATTATGGATCCTAAGTTCATTTATGTAATGTTATCGCATGAGTGTACGTAGTGTTCAACATGATAAGATAAGACAGGAAATACCAGGAAGCAAAAACTACCTTCCCGATGGAATATGGGCATAAAATTTGGATAATATTTTCTTCTAATAACACATACGTGAACCTGAAAGTTTCAAGTCTGTAGCTCAAAAGGTTTTTGAGATATTGAGTATTGCATGCAAAACACGCAAAAATGCGGCCAGCGCTGTTATGTACGATTACCAAAACGCGAAAATACAGGGTTTTTAGAAAAGTACTTTCCCGACAAAGTAGAAGCTTGAAACTTTAGGATTTACATTTTCTTCTTATTTCTAGGCGATCCTGAAAGTTTCAAGTCCCTATATTTTAAGGGTCAAGAGATATCACGTTAAAGATACGTCAAAATATGGCATATTTTGCATAAACATTCAGGTGTTCTTTATATATATAGATAGGTAGATATAGAGATAGACGCTTCAAAAGCAAAAACGGGGGAGCTTATTTCTCAGCTTCTGAATAAGCTAGAAAGATTTTCGACCCCAGGTTTTGAAGATAAACTTATAAGGGGTGGCTTAGGCTATGTGCGGATGTGACCAGTTGCTCATGTGGGGTAGGGCCCTGTGACTTGAGTTTTCAAAAGGTACTATAACGGCAATGCCTGTTTCTCAGCCTCTGAATCAGCTGGAAAGACGTTTGACAACAGGTTTCGTAGGTCTGAACTTAAATTGTGGCCTAGGCTATTTGCGGACGTATTTAGATGGTCACGTGGGGTATGGTCACGTGACATATAGAGATAGACGCTTCAAAAGCAAAAACGTGGGAGCTAATTTCTCAGCATCTGAATAAGCTAGAAAGATGTTCGACCCCAGGTTTTGAAGATAAACTTATAAGGGGTGGCTTAGGCTATGTGCGGATGTGACCAGGTGGTCACGTGGGGTTGGGTCACCTGACATGAGTTTTCAAAAGGTACTATAACGGCAATGCTTGTTTCTCAGCCTCTGAATCAGCTAGAAAGACGTTTGACCCCAGGTTTTGTAGGTCTGAGCTTAAATTGTGGCCTAGGCTATTTGTGGACGCATTTAGATGGTCATGTGGGGTAAGGTCACGTGACATAGGTTTGAAATAGTATACTAGTGGGAACGCTTGTTTAACGGCCCCCGAATGATATGAGCTACAAAGACGTTCGACCACAAATTTTAAAACCATAGTCTTAGATTTTTGATATGATGGTTCGGATAATCACGTGATATCACATCTGAAGTCACGTGATCTTTGTTATTGAATGACTCCTTTTTCTGCTTACGATAATGTTCATTAGCTCTGTTTCTTAAGGAGTTAGAAAGACGTTCGACACAAGATTTTGAAAATCTGAACTTAGGTGTTGCCTAGATTATGCTGGAATTTACCTTATTATCAATTATCTTGTGGGGTAAGGTAACTTGAGAGATAACACGATATTTCAGATAAGCGGTATGGCTTACTTTTTGACGCCCGAACAAGCTGCTCAGGTATTTTACTTTTAGTAGATTAACGACATATGTAAAGCTGCTTGACCTTTCGATTGTGTACGTTTGGTCTCGTGGTGTTAGTAGATCACCTAGTTTCATAAGCTATTCTGTTCATACTGTGGCGATTTCTTCGGTGTTATCTGTGGGAAACTGTACGGGATTTGAGAGAGCTGGCAGTTCAGTAATGTAATAACGATAAAACTATGTCACGGCTACTGGACAAGGAATAGGTAACATGGTTTTGGGTGGAGAAATCAAGGTATCAGTAATATTAACACCTGCCATTCAATTTTAAAACTCTTGCAGGTGTGCATGCGAGCCCATTTTACCATGGGAATTTGACATTATCATAAACGTTTAGAATATTAAACCTGTACCTTTGACGTCACTTTCAATAATGTTGGGGCAGATAAGAGCTTCATCATATCCTGTTTATTGCGTCATGGCAGGTGGGCAAAGTGCAACATTAAACCTGTGGGACATGGATGGGACTCGGGTACGTTATATAAAAGAAAACCAGCACGTCAATTAGCATATTGTACTTTCGTCAGATAGATCAATTTTAGTTTATTTTACATATCATTCGCAACAGATTTCCAACCTTATCAACCATGATGAACATTACCAATTCCAACGAAAAGGTATTCGATGCAGTCAGTTTTGTAATCATTGAACTATTCAAGTAATCGATTGTTTTCCCGAACTTTTGATTGAAATTTTAGCTTACGAAACCGCTTTCGTCGTGCGGTGGATGTTAATAAGAATTTAGAATAAAAATAAACAAATTGAATTTCATGTAGGACATAGACGAATTAGTATATAAACGCACGTCTTTTAGGCCATTTTGATCGGTGATAGTATTGTATTTGTTACTCTGTGTATATTGGTTTAAATTGTGAATATATTTTTTGTATATATTGCATCTCAGATAAATAACCAGCCGTGTTTGTTGTTTGAGATTTTGTTACTAATAATCTGGTCTCTTTTAGTTCTCAACTACTCGATTAATACGCTTGCGCAAAAAAAGAGTGATATTTAACCAAAAACCGATAAATCGGCTGGAACCTTTGACCGGGGCGCCTCTCCATGTCCTAAAATAAAACAAAGAAAAAATGTTCATTTTTTCAATTGACCGTCTGAAAGAATTGATATAACAATTTTGACAGGGTGTCACCGGTCGCTTGCTTTTGACATTACCCATAGTCATAAAACAAAACACACACACACACGCACACACACACACACACACACACACACATATATATATATATATATATATATATATATATATATATATATATATATATATATATATATATATATATATATATATATATATATATATATATATATATATATATATATATATATATATATATATATATATATATATATATATATATATATATATATATATATATATATATATATATATATATATATATATATATATATATATATATATATATATATATATATATATATATATATATAAAGACTAATGTAGATCACACAGTAGCGTGTAGCATGTAGGTACGTCTTGTAGGAACGATAAGTTACTTGATAGATGTCCATGTTGATGTATATTGTGATGAGGGGGAATGCGGTTGATTATAGAGATTAGGACGTAATACTAATAGGTAAAAAATTATCATATGTTGTAGATAGGCGATCAAGGAATGGATGTAGGAGGTACGAGGTAGATAGTAAGGGAGGTAAAAGGTAAACAGATTTTGAGGTAAACAAATAAGGCGGCTGGTAAGATGTAAAAGTAAATCAAAAGGTAAGTAAGAGGTGACGGGTAACGGGTAGGAAGTAGGAGGTATGCTAGTGAATTAAGCGTTGAAAAGTAAGAAATGAAAGAGGCAGGGTACAAAAGA
>NC_090744.1:77907419-77927419 GCF_036898095.1 Palaemon carinicauda | reverse complement strand
CTTGATGTGGAGAGCGATGATGACTTACTGTTAAGTAGTGAAGAGTTTGATGTTTTAAGGCCTGGGACAGTAGAGAGTAGTTGTAGTGATGAGGTTAATATGAAACTTGATTGGGACAGAGCTGTTTTTTTAAAGCTCAAAAAAATGAATTTAATTTTGATTTGGGCGATGTTGAGGATCTAACTAAGCCTAGGTTTGGAGTTGTAAAGGGCCTATTATATTAGTTTAGTCGTCCTGCATCTGATAATTTGAATAAAACTGGTCGGGTGGAACAGATTGTGGTACCTTCTCAATTCAGAAACTCTGTTTTTGATTTGGCTCATGCTTTTTTTTTCAGGTCATTTGGGTGTGTTAAAAACTTTTCATAGCCTGGCTAGGTATTCTTGGTAGCCTGGAATTGAATTGAGTATGAAGCAGTTTATCAGAGAGTGTGAGACTTTTCAGGTTATGGGTAAACCAAATCAGGGGATCCCTAAAGCCCCGTTGCATCCCATACCTGCTATAGGTGATCCATTTTCTGAGTTAGTAATTGATGTGATAGGTCAGTTACCAAAAACTTAAATAGGTTATGTATATTTACTAACCATCATAGATAAAGCCTTTCGTTTTCCTGAAGCTATAACTATAAGGCATGTTACTTCTAAAGTTGTCTTTGAAAAATTAATGGATTTCTTTTCCAGGTATGGTCTCCCTCCTGTAATTTAGACCGAGTGCGGGATGAATTTCACGAGTAAGGTATCTAGGGGTAAGTGTGCTGAACTGGACATTCAGTGTGTTACCAGCATACCTTATCACCCGCAGAGTCAAGGGTGGGTGGAAAGGTTCCACCAAACCCTCAAGTCTGTCCTGAAGAAACATTGTTATGATCAAGATAGTGACTGGAACAAAGACCTCCCTTTTGCCCTCTTTGCTATCATGAATCACCTGGTGTAGCTCATTCCGAGTTGGTATTTGGACACAAAGTTTGTGGACCATTGGAAACTGCTTTTGCAATGCTCAAATCCAACTGGAAGAAGGAAATAAATGTTGGAAGGTTTGTGGAAAATTTAAAGGGAAGAATGGTTAGTGCCTAGAAGTTTGCCTGGGAGAATTTGGAACGGTATACAGTCAGTAATGAAGAACAACTTTGACAGAAAGGTAAAAGTACATTCATTTGAACCTGCGGAGTTGATTTGTGGGCTAAGCATGGACCTGGATAGTTTTCTCGAACCAAAATATAAGGGCCCTTGGAAGGTTTTGAGGAAACTGTCAGAGGTTAACTATGAAATTGAGGCTCCCGGTTCAAGCCATAAATGTAGAATATTTCATGTTAATCGTCTGAAACCTTATATTGGTAAGCTAAGGTGATCCATTAGCGATAGTGTCCGAGCTTGTGTCTGTGGTATTGGATGTGCCTCTAGAGGACGGACGAGTTAGGATTTAAGTTTCCTTCAGATGCATTGGGTGGAAATATGCAAAGTTTGGAGATGTTAAAAGTTTGTTTATATCATTTAGATGTTAACAAACGGGAGGATTTGTTTAATTTGATTTATTTCTTTTCAGATCTTTTTTCCGGATGCTCCAGGTAGGAAAACTATTTTAAGTCATGACGTAGATGTGGGTGATGCTTCCCCTGTGAAGCAGAGTCCTTATTGGCTGAAGCCAGTAAAATGGGATTTATTCAGTAAGTATATAGAGTTTATTTTGAAACATAACCTTATTCAACCCTCTTTATGTCCCAGGAGTTCTCCTATTGTATTATTAAAGAAAGCAGATGGTGAGTTCAGCATGTGTGTGGACTACCATAAAGTGAACACCAATACGAAAAATGATTCTTTTTCTCTTTCTCGTCTTGATGATTATCTGGATCGGATTGGTTCTGTTAAATTTATTACTAAGCTGGATCATTTAAAGGGTTATTGGTAGGTTCCATTGTCCAACTGAGCTCGTGAAATATCCGCATATGTCACTCTGTTTGGCCTATACGACTGTAAGGTCATGCCTTTTGGAATGAAGAATGCTGCATATACTTTTCAATGGCTTATGAATAGGGTAACTTGTGGTTTGGAAGGAGTGGAAATTTATATTGATTACTTGGTAGTATACAGCTATGACTGGAGATACCCATATGTTAAGGTTACGTAAGGTTTTTGAAGCCCTTAGGTCTGAAGGGTCAGATGTTAATTAGGCTAAGTGCAAATTGGGCCAGGCCAAAGTTTGTTATTTGGGTCACGAGGTTTGTTTCGGTCAGATGGCTCCAAAACATGCTAACATCAAGGAAATTATAAATTTGAAAAGGCTTGGTAATGGTAAAGAGGTAAGAAGAGTACTGGTTATTACCGCAGATTTGTGCGTTATTACTCTGATCTTGCTCAGCCTTTTTCTAGTTTATTAAAAAAAGGAAAAAAGTTCTTGTAGTCGAGTCAGTGTGAAGAATATTTTAATAAACTTAAATCAGTATTAATTACTAACCGAATTTTGACTGCCCCAGAATTTCAGAAGCCTTTTCTTATACCAGCAGGTGCCATTGACATTGGTATTGGAGGTGTCCTTTCTCAGAGAAAGGAGGACGGTGTTCATCCTGTGTCTTACTATAGTAAAAAGCCTCTGGCGGCAGAAAACGTTACACCACCATAGAAAAGGAAGCCCTTTCTTTGGTTCGTGGTCTTAACTACTTCAAGCTGTATGTGACAAATTTTTCTCTTCCAGTGGAGATATAGACGGACCACAATCCTCTGGTTTTCATTAAGCGGATGAAGGGAGCATACCAGAGGATTGTGCACTGGAACTTTTTCTGCAAGAATTCTATTTAATTATAAAACATGTTAAATGGACTGACAAAAAATTCCTGGCTACCTTTCTAGAATTCAGTGTTCTTGCCTGATCCTTCTCCTACGCCGCCTTGCTCGTTTCTACATTGCGGTTTTATGGAAAAAAAATTTTAGGATGTATAGCTCATTAGATAATAGCTTTGTAGATAAAGTTTAGGAGAATTCTTTGAGTGGTATACACTCTAGTGTTTTATAAATTTTCCCCTAGATTAATGATTGATTTGTCCGATATACAAGATTTTTAATTGTATAATATATAAAATTTTTTGGAATATAATGCCAGTGATTTGTAGGTTAAGGTGTATGTCTGTGGGCGTACTTGTAAGTTTAATTAGGTTTAGTTAGGTAGATTTGTTTCCATAGAATTGGAGATTTTTGACAAAGTACGGTAATGTTGGATCTTTAAAATAATGGTAAGCTATATAAAGCTTTTGGTTTGTATTCTTTAGGGGTACTTTCTGTTTGGTTTTAGGTTCATTGTTCTGATACTTTACTTATTGTTCTCACTTAACAGGTGCATTTCAATTTGTATATAAGAAAAATAATAATAATTTTTCTGCTTAATTTCTTGTTTTTTTCTGGGGAGGAGAGTATCATGTAATAACATAATCTCGCTTTTGTTTTTTGTCAGCCTTATAACTGCATTTTGGTTTTATGTAAAATTAGTATAAGGTTTAGCTACGGTATCATATCTATAAGTGTCTAGTTTAACGCTTGTTTCTTTTCTGTGTTTTTCTTGTCCTTGATGAGAATAGACTCCTGTGTTTACGTGCAAGGAACTCGATTGCTTGAAGACAGTTCGAGCTCGCCACTCCCCTGACCTACTGCTGCAGCTGGCTTATGTGAACGTTTTAAAGGATTTTGACGCCAATGTTTGACAGCTTTAAGCAGGTGCATTTCGGCCACCTGTGGGATTTGTGATTCCTGTGTGTTCTCTTCTGCGTTCCTCGGCACCGACATAGGAATCCCGCCATCAAGGTGGACGTGGAAGGGACACCGCCACCAACGCATTTTAGTGATCCTCGATGTAAGCAATTGCGGGAGCTTTGGTGCTCATGGTGATAAGTAGGGAGGCAGTTGATAGGTAAGAGATATTTTTTTACATTTTTGGGGTTGGGGACCAGAGCTCCATTTCCCTCTCTTTGATGAGTAGTCCTGCGAAGCTGCATTCCCTAGGGTAGCAGAGTGATGATGTTGTTGTAAGAGTCACTTCATTAGTTGGAGCCAAGGGTGGTTTCCTGATCCCTTCACTTAACACATCTAAGACCAACACAAATCAAAACGGGCTTAATGCTGACCCATGGTATAATGAAACGTTAAATTCAAAGGTTTCTTTTTCGCCAAAAGCTGTTATCACTTTTCTCCTTGTTTGTTTTTTAATATCATCTCTACAATTTTAAGTAACTTCTCTGGGACTTTCCTTTTCCTCAAGCACAAAAACATCACTTCTCTTGGTATACTATCATAAGGCTTCTCTAAATATAAAAAATCACAGAAGAGCTTCTGGTTTCCCTCTATTCTATTTTCCTGTAACCGCCTTACTATGAAGATGGAATCCACAGCCCCTTACCACCTTATGAATCCATACTGCAGTTTCAAAATATTTACAATCTCTCTCAATCTCTCATATAGTACCCTCTAATTTCCCTGTAGTTATTGCATTCCATGATGTAACCTCTCTGCTTAGATATAGATACCATTAGACTCTCCTCCCAGTATTTATGCATTATTTCCTCTTCTAATATTGCTCTTAATAAATCCAGCATCTTCCCTCTTTGTAGTTAGTATTTTGATAATTTCAATTTGAAACTCTGATGGGCCTGGGTCTTTACCATTATTCCTCTGACTCAATGCCCGCTTCACTTACCCTCTTTCTCATTTTCAATATTCAATAGTTGCTCATGATATTCTCTTCCTCTCCTCTTAATGCCATCATTCCCATCCAATATATTTCCATCACTATTTCTGATGACTAGCAGTTAGCCCAAATCTTGTCTTTGCCTTTTCCTCAAGTTTGAAATTTTTAGTTATCCTTTTCTATTTCTTTTGCACCTTCTAGCTTTTAATTTAACATTTCTACCACTCCTCCAATAGCTATATCTGTAATATATTAGATATTACTTGTTTAAAACACATGACATACTGGTCATTGTGGAAGAAAGAGAAGTGTGAGAACTGCCATAGTCATATTCTAAGCAGGATGCGATTGCCAAACCTCAGCAATGTAACATTTTTCATGAAGAGTAAACACAACCAAGCCCCATGAGAAAGAAGTTGTCTGTGAGAACGGAACAAGTATCTTCCGGTATAAATGTTGTGTTTACTATAAATCCATAAATGCTGTAAACTTTAGTATGAAATTGGATATTTGTATCAGTTCACTTTTAGATGTCATACGGAATGACCATCCGACCAAACCATCTATACTCCTGTGATGGAGATGTTAACACTGTTCTTAGAGAATAAACTATTTTAAAGTTAACTTACTTAGACTTTACTTGAATATGTAACATACCAACTCTAATATATAACACATTTTAGATGACATTTGAAGAGAACCCAAATGTGTGTTAACAACAGTAGCACACCAATAAATGGTGGCAGCAGTAAAACTCTAAGAACCAGAGAAAGATCTTCAAGAACCAGCGAATAAAACACTAAGAACTAGAGAAAGATCTTCAAGAACCAGCAAATAAAACTCTAAAAACCAGAGAAAGATCTTCAAGAAATCAACAGTAATGAATCTACAATTTTGACTAAGTATCATAGTCCACCGAAGAAATGAAACTTTTAATACCAACAAATGAATGTTATACAAACTGAGGAACTGGATCTTCAATCAGCATCCTAAGAAAACCAAGGACTGACATTCAACGTTTACAAAACATTGAAAAAACATATCCAGGAAGCACTACATTCAACGGAAATCGGACCGAACACATTCACCCAAACATCCATAGGAAGGAACAACCCAGTGCGAGTGAGAGAGGAAATGACGACATCACACTTTGCCATATAAACCAAAGCTAAGTACAATTTCTTATTCATTTCAGTTTTGAGCATTGAGGTGTAGTTATCACTAGTCGATAGTCCATTATTACTGGTGTGAGTTGTTTTGCTAATCTTCAATTTCCTTTCATTAAAAGACTCTGTGTTCAACTTCGAATTCTCGTCTAGATTTTTTTTTCTCTGTGCTAATTCCGTTTTCTTTCAGAAGTTCTCGGGAAATATCTTTGTATTAGTATCATTGTTTTGGGAGATTTTGTTATAATCTTTATCATTTAGTGCTTATGCGTTTATGCAGTGGACGTCTGTATTCATATAGATATTTTGATAGGATTGCAAGGGGTTGTAGAGGTAGGAAAAGAAATACCGTAAACATGACGCCCCCTGTGAGCCCAGCCCCTGGACCGAGTAACCCAACCCCAGGACATAGTAACCCCCTTCCTATTGTGATAGTAAATGTTCGCTCTGCAACTCTTCTTTTTTCAGGGTCGGGTTAATGGGTTCTTGCCTTAGAATGTGGAGTCAGGGATTTCATCCGTCAATGCCCATTTAAATGCTAAACAAATCATAGACCCATTTGTACAATTACAAGAAGCTAAAAGTTTTATAGACTTTTCTAAAGGAGATGTGAGTGCGTATTTAAGGGGTGTTTCATTTCAAGAAGCAGTTACCTGGGATGATTTCAAAGTTAGGCTACGTGCAGTCTACGGGGGTGAAGAAGCCTTGGATGTAGTTTTAACGTTAAGAAATACACTTAATCAAGCCACTATGACTCGGCTTAATGTTATTGAGAGAGCAGCTCTCATAGCCGATAGGCTTAATGAATATCAAGATATTTTAGGTAATTCCACTTGGGTTACTAGAGATAACATCTCCGTGAAAGATTTCTTACGATTATTGTATTTAACTTGCATGACGCCTATGTTGCCTGAAACTTTAGTGCGGTGTTTTGATAAAAAGTTAACGCCAGCCAGTACGGAATTGGATGTATATAAACAGATAAAGAAACACATGTCTAAGTGTCCTGATCTTGATCCCATGTTAACTCAAGTTTTTGCAAAAAATTAAACAAAGCCACAACAAGTGAATGTAGTTAATAATAGTCAAGTTGCGGGAATGACGTGTTATAATTGCAAACGTCAAGGTCACTTGATTACGGACTGCAGAACGAAATTCTGTTAGATACATAATAGTTCGACTCATTCATATAGTCATTGCTACTCGCGTAAGACACAACAGAATCCTAGAAATACACAGTCAATTCCACAGTCAGTTTCTTATGGAAATAAAAAGAAAAATCCTCATTTCAATAGGAAACAGCCAAACGTCAATGTAGTTCAGAATCCGAAACAAACAAACAGTTCTTCGAATAACGCTGATCCTGGGTACTCAAACCAGACCTCGCAAGGTCAGACTAATTTTCAAAATGTGCAGAGCAAAGCAAATACCACATAATTAACTCCAGTGGGGAAGAGAGTAATGTTGGGTCAAGGTCATTCATGTCAACATCAGTAGTATTGAATAATCAATTTAATGTTTTATCAGATCATTGTGAAGCAATAGATTTTCCTATGAAACACACGGCCGAATTAAGTAAATCAGTGCATGCTCCCGTAGATTTGCAACGAAATCATACAATAATAAGCCAAAATGAGTTACGCCCAACATTATATTCTGTAAATTTAGAACACAGATCATTTACATTATTTTTTGACTCTGGTAGTCCACGTAATATCATGGATTTGATGACACACCATTTGTTGTTTTCGAACTTCCCAATAGTTAAATCCGGAGTAAGACTCTCGAGTATAGGAAATAATGAATTAAATGTAATAGGCGTAACTCATGTTCAGTTCAACGTCGGTAAGCGCACGTTTGCCGATACATTTGTTGTTGTACAAAACATTGATATGTATCCAGCTGTAATTATAGGATACCCATCTATGGGCAATCAAAACATTATCTTAGCCCCTGCCAAGCAGGGCATGTATATCAAAGGAAAATTCTATAAGTCTTCTAATACCTTAAAATCAGTTTTGGATAAAAAGGAGACGACAAATAAAACTGGGACGTACGTTGAAGAACCAATACCTTGTCTCACTAATAAAGAAATAATATACGCGACCCAACAGAATTCTCGTTCACCCGTAATATCATCTTGCACGCAATCTATCGAGCCGAACGTACCTTCAAATCTAATAGTGCAAGTAAAGAAAACATTACCGGGATCTGAAATATTAATCCTTTCCGACACTTTGAAAACTAACGGATTGTCTGTCACACAAGCTATTTATACAGTAGGCTAACATCAACAATGTAATATTGAAGTCTGTAATCATTTAAATACCACTTTAGTAATTCACAAAAATCAACATATCTTGGATGTAGAAGTTTATAAACATCGCATTCTTACCGTTGCTGAAATCAATCACGCTCAATCAGTTGCGGATGAATCCCTTTTGCAATCTATTAAAAATAAAATCAATAAAGACATTCAAGACAAAGAAATTCAGCAGAAAATTTTTGGACTTTTAACTGAATATCATGATGTTTTTTCCACTACGGATGGATCTTTAGGAAAAACGGATGTGATCGAGCATCAAATAAGGTTAAAGGACAAGCAGAAAATTATCTATGTACCCTCGTACAGACTCCCTATGAAATTCCAGAATGAAATAAATGATGAAGTAGGTAAAATGCTAGAAGAAGGAGTCATTAGGAAATCGAGCAGCCCTTATAATTTTCCATCAATAGTTGTACCGAAAAAAGATCAAACATGGCGTATCTGCATGGACTCCCGTCACCTAAACGAGGAGACGATCCCTGATCGATTCCCAGTGCCATGTACTGACGATATTTTATCTTTGTTAGGTCAGAATAAATATTTTACCAGTTTGGACTTACTTAAAGGCTTTCACCAGATATCATTAGAAGAAAATAGTATCCCATACACAGCCTTCAGCACAGCCAGGGAACATTATGAACTTTTACGAATGCCTTTTGGTTTACGTTGTGCTCCCATAACATTTACAAGAATGAGTAACATAGTGTTTGGTGACTTGCTAGGGGATATATTGCATGCCTATATGGACGACCTTGTAATCTTTTCCAACACCTTAGAAGAACATCTACGTAAATTAGAACTAGTACTACAGAGACTAAGACAACATAACTTAAGGGTAAAGATTAGTAAGTGTGAATTTTTCAAAACAGAATTAGTCTATTTGGGTTTTATGGTGTCAAGCCAAGGTCTTAAAGTAGTCCATGATAAGGTGTCGGCTATCCATAACTTTCCGATACCTACTAATGTCAAGAGAATACAGCCATTTCTGGGTTGTAGTGGATATTACAGGCGTCTTATACGCAATTATTCAATAGTAGCCGCTCCCTTAACTGATCTTACGAAGAAAGGCATAGATTTCATATGGTCTGAGCAGCATCAACAGGCGTTTAATACCTTGAAAGATGAACTGTGTAGTTCTCCTATCTTAAAATTTCCTGACTTCGGTAAGGAATTCTTCATTGCAACAGACGCCTCAGACTTAGGAGTAGGGGGCGTATTGCCTCAGCAATATGAAAAACAATTTTTCCCGATAGCTTTTTATTCTCGAAAACTGAGAACTTCCGAAAGTAAGTATGCAGTAATAGACAAGGAAGGGCTAGCTATTGTTAATTCACTAGTGCATTTTAAGTTCATAATATACGGTTATCCCGTTAAGGTTCTTACTGATCATAAACCACTAACCGACTTCTTTAAAGGCTTCAGCCACAGCCCCAAATGAACTCGGTGGCATTTGATCATTCAAGACTTTGGCGTGAGAATCGGGTATTTACCTGGGAAAGCAAATATCATTGCTGATGCATTATCACGCAACCCCGTGTCATCTTGTACGGAGCCTTTAGCTGAATTAATAGATATGTCAACATCCATGCCTATTGTCAAAACGATATCTGAACAAGAAGATTTGAGCTGGAGTGCTGAAATATTTCAGACTGAGCAAAGAAAAGATCAGAAATTAAAAAAAAAAGATTATAAATGCTTTGAAAGGCAATCATAAGGAAAAGGAATATATAAAGTATAAGCAGCAAAATTATATAATCAAAGACAATATTCTGTGTAGGACCGTGACAAGGAAAACTCGCAATACACCACATGTAACTAACGACCAGGTAGTAGTACCAATCTCACTTATTTCCACTGTCCTGAATTGGTTGCATGCAAATCCATTGCATGGACACCCAGGGTTCTCATTAATGTCACAGAAAGCCAAATCATTGTTTTATTGGCATACGATGCTTACAGATATAAAAAAACACATAGCTGATTGTCGCACATGTCAGGAAAACAAAGGGCATACGAAAACACCTGTCAGCCTAGGGGCTTATCCCGTGCCCAATCAACCCTTTGAAAGGATACATTTAGATTTATTAACAGGATTTTACGAGTCAGACAGAGGAAATAAGCACCTCTAAGTAATTGTAGATGCATTTACTCGATATACAAAACTAATAGCGCTTAAAACTAAAACTGCGATTGAATGCGCTAGGAAGTTTTACGAGTGTTACATTTTTAAACATGGAATTCCACACAAGATAATCTCAGACTCGGGTGGAGAATTTGATAATCACTTTCTTACCTCATTGTGTGAATTCCTTAGCATAAAGAAAATAAATACCATGATAAATCACCCAGAGTCGAATGGGCTAGTGGAAAGAGTAATAAAGAAAGGTTTTAAATATATTAAGAGTAACACTAGGGGGATCAGACCCCAACTGAGATATTGCAATACCTGCGGTACTGAGTACTCTGAATCATTCATATCATATATCAATTAAAATGTCACCCCACAAAGCATTGTATGGTACCCCAGTTAGAACGCCTTTCTATGTATTAATGCCAACAACTAATTTATCAAATCCTTTAAAAGAATGTATAAATGCAAGCAAAAGTTGTTTTTTTATCCTTCAAAAGAATTTAGAAGAATCACAAATCATAATGAAAAGGAATCATGATAAAATAGCGAAGCCAACTAAAACATATACCGTGGGTGATAATGTATACATACAGGTAAATGTACGTAAAGGACTCCATTATAAACTAACACCTAAGTTTGAAGGCCCATTTAACATTTTGGAAACATTAAAGGCCAATATGTTTAGAGTTCAAAACGTATCCCAACCCACTGATGAGAGAATCGTACCATTGGCTCACATAAGAAATTAAAATAAGAGCGAAAGAAGTGAGGGAAAGATTTTAATTTTTTTTAATTTTTTGTAAACATTATATGTTTAAATTTTTTCTTCTTAATACAGGAGTAATTACATATATTTTTCCTGTTACAGGTTTCGAAGATGAAGTTTTTATTATCCGGAGTGATATTGTTCGCTCAGACATTTTTCTCGTGTTGGATGAGCTCTAAAACTAAAAGTATAGATTTTAAATATGGCACTATAGTTGAAAGACAAGAAGATGTTTTTATTACATCAAGTAACATAGTTGTTGAAGTGCATATGCAAGCAATTTTTCTCTCAGAGAATGACGTCACTAGCTTAAAGAGTGCCATTTCAAGGTTTGCTGTTTCATTAAATGAAATGCATAGAAGACATTTTCCTTTTAATACAAAGAGTTCGCTTGCATCGACACTAAAAGTTGCAGAGATGCTATCTGATGACTTGCAAAATAAGACTTACGAGGCAGAATCTTTGGCTCGTGACCTTTTGATGTGGACTGTAGGACACGATAATCTTGAGAAAAGTAACCCGTTTATTTTTGCTGCACTAAACATCTTTGGTTCTATTGCAAGTTTAGGCTTAGGAATTTCCAATCGTCTTAAGATTAGTAATCAAAATAAGAAAATTGAGTTCTTGACTCATGAAGATGAATTGATTATGTCAGAACTAAGGAATCAGTTAGTAATATCAGTCAGATTATGGAAGTACAGGATTTGTTGGCAACGTTAACGTATTATGATTCAAAAATAGATCACATACATAATAGAATTGCATATTTCATTGAGAAATAAAAAGACTATGTGGAAGCTATCACGTTAGCAACTAAAGGTGTACTGTCACCCCATTTGTTGCCAATAAGAGACTTAACGTTAATTGTGGTGAACGGACGGGAGAAATTAGGTTATATTCCTTTGTTAGAAGCACGTATGTTAGAATTTTATTACAACCTAATTACAGTAAGCATTGAAAATCACAGGATTATGATTACAATTCCCTTTGATTTTTCCGATGCCTGGCAATCTTACAGGATATCACCATTTCCGACTTTCATGACGAATCACACAAATCCAGTAATATCCAGTTTGACAGGACACGTATTGATTTCCCCAGACAAGGAAACATATACGTTTATTAAAGACTTAAATCAATTAACTCACTGTTCAGACGTAATGGATAAAAAAATATGTACAGCTGACTCATTTGAATTCCATAAAAACTTAATGGATTCATGCGAGTTAGGTATAGTGCTAGACGGTGCTCTCTCCCATACAAATGAAAATTGTCTGGATAAGCTTTATCTCTTTGACAATAGTAAGTTCAATTGCAGACTGAACAACGGCTCGTGGATACGATACGACAAGGCCGGCATCAATGTATCATGCCCGGACGGATCCTCGTCCTATTCCCAAATCTTCGTTGCAGCAGATAGTTGTATCGGGATGTCCCCGAATTACATGGTGCATGGAATCAAGACTATCATCAGAGAACGAGCCTACTTCGCGAACTTCACGTGGTCAACAACAATTCCATTTTTACCTCTCCCATACAATACACATGTGGCTAAGCAGTTGATGAAATTGACCGAGATGGACCACCCGACACAGACTTATGAAGAACGTCGATTCTACATATTACTAGTAGGAACTAATGTTACGGTGATGATATTTATCGCCGTTAACATCCTTGTTTGGCGTAGGTGAAAGAAAAATAGTATTGAGATCAAACAGAACGTTTTGCCATGTCCAGATAAAACTCCTTATTTAATTCAATTTAAAGACGTTTGAAACTGGCCCCTTCATTCGTTCAAAGGAGTAATATTGTCTTGGAAAAGTGTTGTGCACGAAAAGCAGTTAGTACGCTAGTAATATGTAATAGAAGAGACTAGAGAACATTTGCAAAAAATATTTAAAAACATTTAAAAAATAAATAATTTTTCGGCACCTGATAAAATATATAAGCCTGAATGTTAAAAAACAGAATCTATGGGCATCTAATAAAATATATAAGCCCTATATATATATATATATATATGTGTGTGTGTGTGTGTGTGTACGAAACCGTGGTACGTGTATGTACCAAGAATTTGTGTTTGTGCACTAAAATTGTATCTTTACCAAGGTAACAAATATTTTTATTAGTTACCGTATTATAATAATCTAAGTTTTTGACAAAGGCAACAACTATTCTTTAACAAAGTTACCGAATCATATGTATATCAGTATTTTTTTGGTACCATATAATCGTTTGCTAGCAATGTACCATATATGTGATCTGTATTTATCATGCATTTTTTCTTTGTTTTGGCAATATTTGTTACGTATGCATTATTATTTTTTCAATGTGCCTATTTGAACATTCGTCCTCATTTGCTTATGGCTAATGTTAAAAAAAAAAGAAAAAAAATATATATATCCAGTCACACTCCCAGTAAACATATTTTGACGTATTTAAAAATTTAGGTAGCTGACCGAGCTAATGTAATATATTAGATATTACTTGTTTAAAACATAAGACCTACAGGTCATTGTGGAAGTAAGAGAATTGTGAGAACTGCCATAGTCATATTCTAAGAAGGATGCGATTGCCAAACCTCAGCAATGTAACATTTTTCATGAAGAGTAAACACAACCAAGCCCCGTGAGAAAGAAGTTGTCTGCGAGAACGGAACAAGTATCTTCCGGTATAATTGTTGTGTTTACTATAAATCCATAAATGCTGAGATACCTGTGTAAACTTTAGTATGAAATTTGATATTTGTATCAGTTCACTTTTAGATGTCATACGGAATGGTCATCCGACCAAACCATCTATACTCCTGTGATGGAGATGTTAACACTGTTCTTAAAGAATAAAATATTTTAAAGTTAACTTACTTAGACTTTACTTGAAGATGTAACATACCAACTCTAATATATAACACATTTTAGATGACATTTGAAGAGAACCCAAATGTGTGTTAACAACAGTAGCACACCAATATATCTACTTTACTTCTAGAAAGTTTTTCCTCTTTGACCGTTCCTCTGCTTACTGTGCCTATCTTACTTTGCAGTCCAAATGTGTAGAAATTTCTTTTAATTGATTCTTGCACTTCTTTGTTCCACCACCACTTTTTTCCATCTGACACACCATATCTGATGTTTTTCCCACTAGTTTTTCCATTACTCCTACACATATCTCTTTCATGGGTATATTTCCCACTCTGTTACCCTTTCTAATCGCTAAGTTCAATCTTTTTAGTCATCTCTCTCTCTCTCTCTCTCTCTCTCTCTCTCTCTCTCTCACACACACAATCATCCAAAATTGCTCACACTTTTCTTCTTTAAGGTCCCAAACCTTAATTCTAAATCTCGACTTTCTCATTTTAAAATTCATCTTTACCAGAGTATGATATTTAACACAAACTTACCCTAAAACTTCTTGACAGTTCATCACATTTTTCTTGTCTGCTTCTCGAACAATATGTAATCTCTGTGGCTTTACACTCCTCCACTTCCATAGGTTATCAGATGTTTATTCAACTTCCTAAACCAGGTGTTTATATATGCTAATTCAAAACGCCTATCCATCTCTAATACATACTCACCATCCTCATTTCTAATTCTAAACCCTTGGCCTTCACGTACCTTGTCATATCCATCCCATCTCTTCTCCACTCTGCCATTCATGTTTGCTCCTATGATTATCTTTTCTTCCTCTTCCACTGTTCTAATAGCAACCTCCAACTCATGTCTAACTAATTCCTTTTCCTTTTCTTTACATCGCATCTGGGTGGCATATGCTGAAATTATATATATTATGTATCTCCTATTATCATTGGGATCTTTAAGAACTTTTCATTTATTCTCTTTACTTCCGCAACTTTTTCATTCCAGTTGTTACCTATTATGACCGCAACTCCATTTCACTTTTATATCCAGTTTCTCTCTGTCTAGTTCCATTTCCTTTACATCTAAACTCCTGCACACAAAAGACATCTATCTCACTCATCTTCATCACATTCACCGTATCCTTCAATCCTCTCGTTATTGTACTGACATCCAAGTACCAGCTCTGATTTTTTATTCTCTCACTAACCTCTGTGGCTGTATTCGGGAATTCTGCGGTACCTCTCGTCCATATATCCATTGTAGTAGAGGGATGCTGACATGCATCGCTTACAGGATACACCCTAGCCATGTACAAATCGCTATTAGCAACCACAGTTATTGTCAGTGAGTCTACCATTCGATCAAAATATCCAACTGTAAGGCAGCATTTTTCACAGTTACTGTCATTGGGCCGAACCAATTGATAAAAAGCAATACATAAAGGCAGCAGCTGTCCTTTTAGTTGCTTTTTATGACACGCAGGATATACTTTGGTAGTATTCTTATACCCTTACCCTCCCTCTTGTAAATTCTTAAGAGAAAAAAAAAATTAAAACAACTATCTAGTGATTTCTTGTATTTTCCCATATTTTCTGGAAATAAATAAAAAGGAAATCTTTAGAAGGATTTCGATGGGAGTTGTATAACTCTAGTATCAATAATGTTTGCTCTATCCAAAATGTTTAGGCCTATTCCGTGTCTGGCTCACAAAACATTTAGCCCCATTTTTTGGGTGTCTAATAAAACTAATGAAGCAGGCACTATATCTGGCGAGTGTCATTTATTACTTTATCTTGCATTCTAAATTAGGATACACTAGTTTTCTTTAATAATGTCTTTTTTTCTTTTTTTTATCTAAATCAATACTCCTACAGTTAAGTTGGAGGGGTCAACTTTTGGTCATATCATGCAGGCATAGTGCAACGGATAATTTGTCTGGCATTGGTCATTCTGAACTCTCTGAGGCGTGCAGAACCATATAAAGTTAGTTTCAAGTGGTACCAAGAATGTATGGTGTGTCCTATTTTTAGGCCTATTTCCGTTTGTAGCGGGACTAATGCATCAGAAGTTTTATCACGCAGAACCATTTCTTAGTCAGTGTAATGTGTAAGTTATCCTGAAATACATTGGTGTGTGATACGTATCTACGTTTGGTCAAGCTATTTTTTCACCACTTTTGGTGGGCCCCAGGACCCAAACGCAGCATGCATTCAGTTTGCCACATGCTTGTTCGTTTTCTGCGTGGCCCTGTACAACAATTGGTACCACGTTTGTTTGACCAAGCAAACCGTTATTTAGTAGCCTATGCAGCAAAATAAAACCAAGACTATTTTCAAGATATCAACATTAATGGAGAAAAGTTTACGTTTTGATGTATATGAATTGAAGGATGATCAGATTTGAAATTATTTACAGATAAAACTTACAAATCGTTTCCAGACACTAGATATACTGGAATACCGGAAGACTTAACAAGGTCTACTGTGAATACAATATGGAAAATCACAAGTTAGACAGTAAAGGAATTAGCTGAAGAAGAAATAAGGTATATAGCAAAAAAGAAAAGGAATCATTGCTTTGATGACGAATGTAAGAAAAAAAAAGTCAGTAAAAGTTGCATACCTAGCAACACTACAAAATCCCAATAATTAAGATTTGCAAGAAATACTAAGACAAATGAATAATGCATTAAATCAAGTGACGAGACGAAAGAAAAGAAGGGCAGTCAGTGAAAAATTCGCTGAAAAAAAAGGATATGAAGCAGGAGGCAGAATGATAAGAGACAATCAAGGAAATATGGTAATAGAAAAAGAAAACGGAATGATTGGGTGGAAAACTACTTTGAAGAATGATTGAACATACCTGAACCCAAATGACCCTTTTTTCTACGCAATATTGTATGGTCCAGACATTGAAATGAATTTAGAACAACCATTGGAGATATCAAAACAGCAATTAAAAGCATTATATATAAGTTAATAGGAATGAGCTTGAGTGAGGAGGAAGCTCAGACAATTGGGAAGAATGTATTAGAGTGCCATAACACAAAAAAGGTGAAATTTACAGAATTGTATTATGTATTAATGTAATTTTTGCTTCAATCTTTATCAGCCTTGGTTTTGCATTTATTTGTTTTATGTAAAATTAGTATAAAAGTCTAGTTTTAAGGCTGTAATTGTAAATTTTATTTTTTTTTTCTGTTAAAGTGCTGCATTAACCTCCTCCCCGCTCATTTCATGATTTATAAGTGTCTACTTTAACCTTTGTTTCTTTTTTTTTGTTTTCCGAGTCCTTGGTGGGAAGAGACACCGGAGTTTACTACTGAGGAACTTGTTTGCTAAAGTGAACAGTCTGAGGTCGAGGTTTCCAAGACATACTTCAGCAGCTGGCTTGTGTGGGCCTTTACGAGGATTGCAACGCCAACTTTCAACGCCTTTTAGAAGATGCATTTCTGCCACATGCAGTGTTTTGCAGTTCCTGTGTGTTCTCTTCTGCAGTCCGCAGACCCGACGCAGAAATCCCGGCTTTGATGCGGACTCGGGAGAGACAAGCCCCTCTACGCATCCTCGCCATGGTTAGCTGCAGGAGCCTTGGAGCTCGTGGTGTCATGTAGGGAGACAGTTGCCAAGTAGGAGCCATTATTAACCCTTTTTCTGATTGCGACTCCATTTCCTCCCTTTTATGAGGGATCCTGCCGAACTGCACTCCCTACGGTAGCTGAGTATCTTTGGAGTCGCTACCTTGTTTGGAGCTATAGGTGTTTTTTTTTTTTTTGCCAGCCTCAAAGAGTGTGAGAAAATTTATACATTTAGTGTTTTGTTTAGTTTTTTTTTTTTTTTTTTTTGACTCGCTTAGTTGAGAGTAGTGTTTCCCATCGTGGGATTTTGTTAATTGTCAATCGTATGTTTACTCATTTAAATATTTGACACTCTCTCGTTGAGAGTGTGGGGAATTATGTCATTATTTATTTAAGTGTTAATTGTTAACCATTAGTTGTTAAGTGCTAGCTGCTAATTGTTAATTATAAGTTGTTAAATTGTTAGGGAGTCACAAGGCTGGTATTTCCAAAAAAATATCTAATATATATTGTAAAGTTTTCCCAAGTGTTTTCGTTACCACTGACCAATGTTTATGTCGGATATTACTTTTATCACTGACCTCTCTTATCATGCAATAAGAACTTGCACCACGGCCCGACTAGGGTTGTAACACCATGGAATAATTCTTTGGTTAAAAGCGGATAAAATTCTCACAATAATATCTAACAGGTTCATTCGGTGAAGTTTGGCTGTTATAGAATATCAGGCATTTTTCTAGAAAACATTGAAAATTTAATAAATACACATTACACCTCATCATTAATTAAAACACGTATATAATATGGAACATCTTGGAGGATATGGTCCTCCCAAGCAAAATATTGTCCTGACGAAAACCTGCTACAGGAACACCAAATGTTTATTAACGCATGGATGAAAAGCAGCTTTCTCCTTTATCATCAGTAATGAGCTTAGGTAAGGTTGCATACTATCCTTATGTTTTCTTAACATTGTAATGGAGCAAATACAAGGAAAGCTCTATTAAATTTTATATGAAATATAATAAGAGAAATTATTTTCGGAAGCAGAAAAAACAATAAAAAAAGAAAATCAATAGAAATCTGAATAAATAATTTAAAAAATTAAAATGGATGAATATAAAGGTTTTGACAGAAATTTCAGTGATTTTAGACCAGAAAATAGTCAATAATTTTTATGTTTCATTTTTTATTACACCATGCGCAAATAAATACTATGGAATGGCCGTTGACATGGTATTAGAATCAAATAGAAAAAATTATGTAAGCACGCATAAAATCAATGATAAAATCGTGCAAAATGACACACACACACTCACACACACACACACACACACACACATATATATATATATATATATATATTCAGATTTATATTTTTATATATATATATATATATATATATGTATGTATATATATATATATATATATATGTATATGTTTGCAAATAATTTCTTATTGTTTTGTTATTGTAATTATGCATTTAGTATTGTGTAGACAGTTTATCTTGTCTAATATAGTTTTAGGGGGAATTATGAACAGTAGTTTACACATGATTTAGTTATGTTTCAAAGAATCTCTACTGCCTTACAATACAGTTAATAATGATTTGAATGGATCGAATGGGATAATTTAAACATTTAAGGCTGCATCAGGATAGGAAATAAAACTTCAATACAACCCGAAGTACTTTCTCAATAGAATTCTACTTGAACTTTATATTTCATATTTTCGTAGAAGTTGAAATATCAAGTAGGAATAACACCTTCTAGATTTTTATGATATTATACAGTAGTAGAGTATTCTAATTATATTCTATTAATGATGGAAAAAACTTTTCTTATACTAGTGTGATTTTTGGTCAAAGATACTGAAATATTCGCTATAAAGACAACAATATTATGTTCGCTATAGAAGAAAAGGTATAAGGTTAATGAACTTCTTAATGTCTATGGCTTTTATAGACTTTTACAACGGTAATTATAAATACGTGTTAGAACAAAACTGCTTCACCCTCTCTTTGATCTTTAATTATACGAAAGAATTCAGCGTTCATCATAAATCGTACATACCTTTATATTATCATTATTAGAACTACTGCTGCCGTTGACTAATATAAATTCAACGTCAAATGTACTGATTATCTTTGTTATATATCAGTTTTGCAAGGTAAGTAGATAAATGAAAAGTTAAAAGTATTATCGTATTCTCATATATATATATATATATATATATATATATAATGTTTAAAATAAATTAGTCACAATATATCCCTGACACGACATACCATAATGCAAAATTTATAAGAAAAGCGATGTAATTTTGAGGGGAAAAAATTGAAAAAATATCGTATACGAAATATTTAATTGTTTCAGGGATAATTCGTCATTACGATAAACCCAAAATATATATTATGAACAAGGAAAAGTAATTCATTTGGTTAATATATACCTAATTTTTATAATAAAGATTTGAAGTAAAGATGGTTTTTACTCAAACCACATT
>NC_090744.1:77894919-77902419 GCF_036898095.1 Palaemon carinicauda | reverse complement strand
CTGTGAAGGACCGAAGACAGTCAACTTCTGTACTCGCTGAGACAGGGATGGATCCGGTAGCGGTAGGAATTTTAGACGTGGTTCCAATGCCAGAGGGAACAACACGCTATTTGGCCACTTGTGGGACACTATTGCTGCTTTCCCTTTGAAGGATCTCAGCTTATCGGGGACCTTCAAAAGAAGGTTGTCTATCGTCGCAAAGAGGTCTATCTGCAGCTCTGGGACTTGACTTGAGATGAAGGAGAACGATCCTGCGTCAAGGGACCATTCTGACTCTATTGGTGTAAACCTAGATAGCGTCCGCTGTCACATTGCGGAACCCTTGAATGTGAACTGCTGACAGGTGCCATTTCTTCCTTTCTGCCAAACGGAATATGACCAACGTCACTTGGATCTCTTCGCGCGTTTGATGAATATTTTCTCCAGACTCCTGTTGCATCCTTAAGCTGTGCTCTTAGCACTGGATCTGTTAGGGAAGCAAACTGTAGAGAGCCCAGCACTCTATCCTGTTCGCGTCTTGATATCCGTTTGGATTTCAATAGTCTCTGGACAGATCCTGCTATTTCTTTCCTTCTCTTACTAGGAATGGAAAGCTGATGTGACTCCAAATTCCAGTGGATTCCCAACCACTGAAATTTTTGAGCTGGAGAAAGACGAGACTTTTTGATGTTGATCTTGAATCCCAGATGTTCCAGGAACTGGATCACTTTCTTAGAAGCTTGCATGTATTCTGTCCTGGATGCTGCCCACACCAGCCAGTCGTCCAAGTAGGCTACTACTTGAACCCTCTTTAGGCGTAATTGATGGACGGCTGCGTTTGCAAGCTTCGTGAAAATCCTTGAGGCTATGTTTAGCCCGAAAGGCATGGTTCTGAAGGCGTAAAGTTTTCTATGTAACTTGAAGCCTAGGTAGGAGGAGAGGTGACGATTAATTGGAACCTGCCAATAAGCGTCAGACAAGTCTATAGAGACAGTGTATGCCCTTCTGGGCAGTAGGGTCCTTATGTGCTGAAGCGTGAACATTCTGATTTTGTAGTTCACTATGAACTTGTTGAGTGGCGACAAGTCTAGAATACTCCAAGTTTTTCTGAGTCCTTCTTTGGAACACAAAACAGCCTTCCTTGGAATTTTATGGACTTAACCTTCCGAATTACTCTTTTGTCTAAGAGTTCTCGGACATATTCTTCCAGAACGGGGGATGAGTGTTGGAAGAATTGAGGAAATTGAGGTGGAGGACTGCTCCAGCTACAACCTAGTCCATTTCTAATTAGGCTGTGGGCCCAGGGATCGAAGGTCCAGTGATCCCTAATTAGCTGTAGTCTCCCTCCTACTGGAAGTATCTTACTTCTGCTCTTGTGGATCTGAGGCCTTGCCTCCTTGACCGCGTCCTCCCCTGTATCCCCTTCCTCTTGAAGGGCGTGTAGAAGACCCTCTGGCTGTTTTTTCTAGCTCTCGTACGAAAGGAAGAAGTCTGCCTTTCGAAGGCTGGGTTAAGAACTGGCGACTGTGTCTCCACTTGTTGAGGTACCAGCAGGTACGTGGTTGGAGGTTGTGCCACTATCTGAGGCACCATGGTCACAGGAAGTTGTTGTTGTTGCTGTCGGTAGGGTTTAGCCGGCTGAGAGGATGGCCTAGGCCTTTTTGTCTTCCTTTTGGGTTGGAGACCCTCATCTGGAGAAGACTTTCTCTTGAGATCTAAGCCCCACTTTTGGAGAAGGTTCCTATTCTCTGTGGTGGCCTTGTCAACTACCTCTTTAACCACTTCATTGGGAAAGAGGTCTTTACCCCAAATACGAGAGGAGATCAGTTTCCTCGGGTCGTGCCTCACCGCAGCCGAGGCGAACACGAACTCCTTCGTAACTGTGGCCAGATGGGTTTTGGCCACAACCATGGACATGTCCTGGATCACTTGCCATCGTTTCTAGTATCGTTTGCAACGACATCGATGCCGCAAGTCTTTCCTTTGTCTCTTTCTCTCTACGCAAGAGAACCTCCGACAGTTTTGGAAAGGCCTCACCGAACTGACGTTCAGCAATATCAGCTTCCAGCTTCCCGACTGAGAGGGTAAGGTGTACGTCCTTCCTGTCTTCTTGGTCCAAGGGCAAGGTCAGAGATAATGGCTTACACTCCTCCAAGGAGGGGCATAGTTTCCCTGCCTCCACCGCCTTTAAGGCTGCCTTATATCCTTTTTCCAAGAAGGGAAAGGCTCTGGTAGGAGAGGCCACAAAGGAGGGAAGCTTCTTACTCAAGTTGGGCACCTTTGAGTTATTGAAGCCCGCTCGCTAGTAATGTCTGAGCTTTACTATGGTAAAAAACTATGACCTCCTTCGGCTACGTCTCCTCCTTTGAGGCTGGCTCCTTCCTAAGACGGACATAGCAGTCCGGATAAGAATTTTGTTGGGCCAAAATTCCACTTCTTCTAGGGGAATTACTCCCAACTTTTCTGAGATCACGATCTTCCCGGTTGTCATCGGCATTGGTTCGGCATACCTCCAAGGATTAGTATCCGAGCACAAAGGAAGATCCTTCACGCTGATCCGTTTCTGGGGCCCACGTGATGCTGCAAGTCTACGTATCTCCAGTTTCATTGCAGCTTCCTTCTCATCATTCTTCCTTTGAATTTGTTGGATCATCTCAACAATAGAAGAAATAGTTCTTCCCAGTTCAACTGGGATAGCAGACGATGTAGACGGAATAGGTACTGGGTCCGTAAGCAATGTAACCAACACTTCGTCGATTTCGTCCTCTTCTACTTAAGAATCCTGGAACAGCTCCTTCTCCTGATCTTCTGTTAGAAGGTCCTTCTCAGTAGGATCCGACACTTCCGACATCCTATCGTCCAATTGGATGTCTTGAAGGGCGGCTGAGACTTCAGAATCTACCGGATTCTGGGCAATTGGTTTCTCCACCTGAGGCTGGGGGATGATTGCATCAGCCGATGCTTTAGGGAAAAGGTAGGCCCTCATCTTCTTATTTGGAAGGTAGGGGCCTGAGGTGTTTTTCTGAAAACCCCTCACCCAGGATCGTAACGTTTCCCGGCAGCATCCCTTGACTCCGTTGACTTAGGGTCGTCAAAAGCCTCCGTAATCAGGTTAGAACAAACTGTACAAACCTGAGGGTCCCAATAGCGGAGACCACCTCTGGAGGCTGCGCAAGCTGCGTGCCTCCTGCAATATTGATGTCCACAGGAGTTCTTACTGCGGACATTACAGAACACACTCCCAAACTTGTGATGGTCCTCCTGTAAAGAGAAGAAAAATCCATGAGTATCAAGTGAAGGCTTTCACTTATATTGAGACATTTAGCTTATATAGAAAAGCTATAAAAGAAAGAAGGAGAGACACATACTTGTATTTCCTGTCCAGTCAATTGCTGAAACCTCCCAAAATATTAAAACTAAGGTAAATTCTATTCTAGAATAACATACGTAATTTCCTAAACGGAAATTTAAGGTGTAGTTCACACCTTGAGATAAAGTTTTAATATACAGGGTAGAAAGAATATAAAAAGAACTTACTTTCTATATATTGTACGGTCTCAACAAAAGGCTGTACAAGATAACATAAAGTATGATGAAGAACTTTTAGTGTTATCATAAGCACTGTAAAGCAGTTTCTGCTAATGCAGTGTGTACTACATTACGAATATAGCAACTACTGTACATCGCATGCTGTTGTGCCGGCATGCACCTGCACGTGTTGGCCGGCAACTACCCCTGTATAGTTCAAAGATATACTATCCTTAACTAATAGGCGGCAGCCCCCTGATTCGCGACTGTGTGCCAGCCGGCAATCATTACCTGCCGATGACTGAAAACACTAATATCCGGTTCCCGGCTGCTAATCGTAGTGGCCAGCAGATTCGGGCTGTGTTTCCACTGCCGGCCGGCAAAGGTAATAAAACCTGTGCCCGCCGACAGTAGCCAAGAATCAGAGAACCTCTACCTGCCCGGCTGTCGGCTGTTAAACCGGCAGCCGGGTTAGGAGTGCAACACAATAGTCAGAGAAACAGTGTAGCATTCAGGCTTCCAAAGAATACATAGCCTGCTGGGCTCTACCGGCTGACATGGAAGAGAGACCAAGGGTGGTCTGGGGTTCACTCTGCAAAGAAAAATGGGTCTCGGCCAGCCAACACGTAGTGCCAGCCGGCAGAGAGCTGAGCCTGTCCTCCATCCTAACGTATACTAGGTACGGAAGTAGGACTGCGGCCAAAAGAAAATAAAAGAAAGAGAGGTGGGGAAGGGATAAGGGTCCTATAGACTTCGTTCTAGCAGGAGACACACTCAGCCGTTAGGGAAGCTCATCCTAAACAAGAGTTGTCTATTAGGGAGGAAGACTGTCGATACTTGCTAACCTCCTCCCAACCACAACAAAGTTAGGTGAAGTTATTTCGCCAGGCAACAGAGAAAACTCATTCTCTAGCCCGAGAAAAACAACACAGGACAGTCTGCTAGGCCACTAGAGGAAGGAATCATCCTTCCAACATTGACTAGGGAAGCAAAGCTTCCTGTGTCCGCCCCTGCCTGACCTAGCAAAGGAGACTCTTTCTCTATGCTAGGAAGAAGCAGACCACAGACTAGAAACTCTGATGTTCTGCCCTAACCCAAAAAACCAGTCACTCTGGTTATCAGGTCAGGACAGACATATCCTAGAATAGTTATACCTGAATTATTATACAGATAAAACCACTAGGATTAAGCCGAAGGCTTACAGAGGGAGAGAGGGATTGAACTTAGCCTACGGATGAGAAAAGAACAATCGGGGATGTGCGAAAGTATACTACTGTACCTGAAATACTAGACTAGGTAAGATGAGAATCGATTACCTAAATCACCGAAACTCTCTCGTATACAATCTTGGAAAAACGTTCAACAATATCTTACATCTATAAAATATTTGCATATAGCTTCAATAGTATAACATTCGGAAAACCTTATATCATGCATGAAAGTACTAGTGCCAGACGTCAAGGCTACGAAACCTCATGAAGGGCAAGATCGGTACCTCGACCAGTGTCGAAATCACCGAGCTAAAACTGAGGGTATAATATAAGCATTCCTAGCAGAGCTAAATAGCTACATTATTAAAGCGTAACAAACCAGGAACGTTGCTCCAGCTAACTAAATGACCCATAAGAGCAAGCGATAGCATCCAGGATGCAACAGCTCTTGTTTACGTTAAAATCACTTTTGATTTAATTCAAAACGACAAGAGCTTACATTTATACATAGTAAAGATAATACTCAACTTCGTAGAGGCAGAAGAGGCCGGAGAAGTCATCAAAATGTTGAATTAAATCCAAAATAACGAGAGAACACAAGGGAAAAGACCGAGTAGTAGAGCTACACGAAAAGGAATAAAGAGGGCGCTACCGCCTTCATCAGATACACACTGAAAACGGAATACGAGATATGCCTTATGAGAGGCTCTCTTTTCATTCTCGTTTCAGATTCTTGTCACAATACCCCCTTTGAAGCGTTAATACTGTTCGGGGCGATGATAGCTATGTGACGTGTCAAGAATACGTCCTCTAATATTATGCGATATCACTGTGAGATTATTTAGGGATATTCGCTCCAGGAGTTAAAATTCTGTATACCTTAGGGTAAAATTCTCTGGGAATATCACTGTAGTCAAATATACCCTAGAAAGCTACTTAATAGGAACTTCCATCAGGACAACATGGCCTGAGCCCACCCCCAAAAAAAAAAAATTCTATAGGCCTATATATATATATATATATATATATATAATATCACTATCACATGTGATTTATCACCTATGAATGGTATTTAATACCGAATTCTATCTTGGAAATATATATCGACTCGGAATTCATTTTATGGTAACACCTTCTGACCGGGTAGAGATTTGAATCCCACTTGTTCGGCCGGAAACCATGCCTACGAAGACTTTACCAGATGAGGCATCAAGAGAGATAAAAGTTTATGAGAAGTCCCCGTACATATACCTGTCGAATTCAGGAATCAGTTCATAGACTTGAAATAAATCCGTCTCCAC
Organism: Palaemon carinicauda; assembly: GCF_036898095.1. Taxonomy (NCBI): domain Eukaryota; kingdom Metazoa; phylum Arthropoda; class Malacostraca; order Decapoda; family Palaemonidae; genus Palaemon; species Palaemon carinicauda. The sequence continues at coordinate 77,896,400 of NC_090744.1, read as the reverse complement.
CATGATAGCTGAATCGTGATTTTGCAACACGTGGTTATTTTAATGAATATATATCACTAGCACACATGATTTCAATAAATGTAAAAATCACCTACGAAAGGCATTTAATACTGAATTCCAGCTTGGAAATAAATATCCACTCGGACTTCATTTTACGGTAACAGCTTCCAGCCGGGTAGAAACTCGAACCCATATATATATATATATATATATATATATATTTATATATATATTTATATATATATATATATATATACCAAAGGCACTTCCCCCAATGTTGGGGGGTAGCTGACATCAACAATGAAACAAAACAAAAACGGGACCTCTACTCTCTACGTTCCTTTAGCCTAACCAGGGACTCAACCGAGTTCAGCTGGTACTGCTAGGGTGCCACAGCCCAACCTCCCACATTATCCACCACAGATGAAGCTTCATAATGCTGAATCCCCTACTGCTGCTACCTCCGCGGTCATCTAAGGCACCGGAGGAAGCAGCAGGGCTTACCGGAACTGCGTCACAATCGCTCGCCATTCATTCCTATTTCTAGCACGCTCTCTTGCCTCTCTCACATCTATCCTCCTATCACCCAGAGCTTTCTTCACACCATCCACCCACCCAAACCTTGGCCTTCCTCTTGTACTTCTCCTATCAACTCTTGCATTCATCACCTTCTTTAGCAGCCAACCATTTTCCATTCTCTCAACATGGCCAAACCACCTCAACACATTCATATCCACTCTAGCCGCTAACTCATTTCTTACACCCGTTCTCTCCCTCACCACTTCGTTCCTAACCCTATCTACTCGAGATACACCAGCCAAACTCCTTAGACACTTCATCTCAAACACATTCAATTTCTGTCTCTCCATCACTTTCATTCCCCACAACTCCGATCCATACATCACAGTTGGTACAATCACTTTCTCATATAGAACTCTCTTTACATTCATGGCCAACCCTCTATTTTTTACTACTCCTTTAACTGCCCCCAACACTTTGCAACCTTCATTCACTCTCTGACGTACATCTGCTTCCACTCCACCATTTGCTGCAACAACAGACCCCAAGTACTTAAACTGATCCACCTCCTCAAGTAACTCTCCATTCAACATGACATTCAACTTTGCACCACCTTCCCTTCTCGTACATCTCATTACCTTACTCTTACCCACATTAACTCTCAACTTCCTACTCTCACACACCCTTCCAAATTCTGTCACTTGTCAGTCAAGCTTCTCTTCTGTGTTTGCTACCAGTACAGTATCATCCGCAAACAACAACTGATTTACCTCCCATTCATGGTCATTCTCGCCTAACAGTTTTAATCCTCGTCCAAGCACTCGAGCATTCACCTCTCTCACCACTCTATCAACATACAAGTTAAGCAACCACGGTGACATCACATATCCCTGTGTCAGCCCCACTCTCACCGGAAACCAATCACTCACTTTATTTCCTATCCTAACACATGCTTTACTACC
>NC_090744.1:77882156-77887156 GCF_036898095.1 Palaemon carinicauda | reverse complement strand
GAACAGAGATTTCGTCTCGTAGGAGGTGATTGACGAGATACGAATTCGGGAAAGAAAAAGGGGAGCCGCTCCCAAGGCTTCCCTATCCCCCGATTCGTATGTGTGCCTGGCGCCAATCCTGGCGCCATCTGCATTCCTTATTGCGTAGCTTAACAACTCGGTGTTTTTTCCTGTTTTTCTCGCAAATCTTGGATTTATTCAGCTTTTCATGGCTTCTCCGTCTTCGTTGGCCTCGGATAAGTTGAGTATAGTGTCTGTTATGTATAAATGTAGGCTCTTGGTAAAATTTTGAGTGATTAATAGGATTAATCTTTGATACAAGAGCCGTAGCCTACCAGAGGTGTCCTGGACACTGTCACTCGCTAGGTATAAATTAGTTAGTCAGAGTGACATTCCTGGTTGTTTTGCTTTAATAAATATTAGCTATTTAGCTTTACATAGGATTTCCTTTCGTGCTTAGTATTATTTGGCGAAGTATTCGCCATTCTGGCCTACGCTAGGCCATGTAGCCTAGTCGTTTGGTCCTAGTACTTCATGCATGATTTTGGTTTTTCCGAGTGTAATTAAAATTTTATTGAAGCTTTAGGCTATATTTTATACATTTAAGACTGTGTGGAATATTTCCAAGATTGTATACGTGTGAGTTTCGGTGAATTAGGTAATCGATTCTCTTGGTGCCTAGGCTAATTGCTTATGGAGCCTTAGTATACTTTATCATACTCCCCGGTTGCTTTCTTTTCTTCGGAGAAGGTTTGCAATCCCTTTCCCTCTGTTTAAGCCTTGGGCTTATCCCTAAGTGGCTTTTTCCGAATTTATTTTCGATAAAACTATACTAGGGTGTTACTGTACCTTCCTGTTCAAGTAAGTTTGGTTCAAAGAGGGACAGAACAACAGAGTTTTTAGTCTGAGTCCGTGTTGTCTGGCTTGGGGCAGAGTCTCCCTCGCTGACCTAATACTTACAAAGGGAGCTTAGCTCCCTTAGGTCACTACCGAAGGTTTCTGTAAGTTGTGATTCCTTCTTTTGTGATCGACCAGACTAAGTCCTGTTGCTGTTCTCGGGGGAGGATAAGTTCTTCCCTTGGGAGTAGCAACGCCTTCCTTGCTTTGGTGCTCTGGAAGCTGGCAAGTATTGCTGGCCCTTTCCCTTAGATCTCCCTTAGGCTAAGACAAAGTTTTTGGCTGCGGGTGATCTGTCACTAAAGCAAGGTTGGCAGGACCCTCTTGTCCCTTCCCCCTCTATCTCCATAATGGCCTAGCCATTACTGTACTGTACCTTGCCGGCAGGCAGAGCTGGCCGGCAAGGGTATTACTGTACTGTACGTCGTTCTACTTCTGGACCTAGTATAGGTTGGGATGTCGAATTGACTAAGCCCATTGCCGGCCGGCAGAGCTCCACCTGTTTCCTCTGGAAACCTTGCATTGGTTACTCTAGAAGAGATAAACCATTTTGATTTTATTATCTGGAAGGCTGCAACAATGGGTTGTGAGGGAAACACAAGTGTGTGTCTTTCCTTTATGAATTGTTATGCTATACTATGCATATCCAGTGATACATAGTTCACTTGATACTCATGGAAATTTCTTCTCTTTACAGGAGGACCCTCCGAAGTGCGGAAATTTTTTTTGCAATGTCCGCAGCAAGAACCTCTGCGGACATGAGTGTTGTAGGAGACACGCAGCATGCGCTGTCTCCAAGGATGATCTCCAGTATTGGGACCCTCAGGTATGTACTGTATGCACTAACCTGATTACTGAGGCTTTTGATTCCCCTAGAACGGCGGAATCAAGGGATATAGCAAGGGAAAAGCTTCGTACTTGGGTAAGGGGCTTCAAGAAGAACACCTCTGGCCCTTATCTTCCAAGTGAGAAGATGAGGGCGTATCTTTTTCCCCAGGCATCAGCTGAGGCAGTGATTCCCCAGCCTCAAGAGGAGATCACTCAAGATCAAGTCCAGGTGGACGCGGAAGTCGCAGTTGCGATACAAGACATCTAGTTGTATGACAGGATGTCTGACCTGGACGAACGTTTGGAAGAAGACCTCCTGGCAGAAGGTCAGGATCAAGTTCAAACCCTGGATGTCGTAGAGGATGAGGTCGACGAGGTGTCGGCTACTCCGGTTCAGATGCCGGAGCCTATCCCCTCAACATCGGCTGGTCTCCCAGTAGAACTGGGACAGGCCCTCTCTTCGATTGTTGGAATGATCCAACAAATGCAGAAGGAGAATCAGGAGAAGGCGGCTGCAATGGAACTGCGTATGCAGTCCCTAGCAGAATCACATGGGCCCCGGAAAAGGCTCAATGTGAAAGACCTTCCCATATGCTCAGATGCTAACCCATGGAGGTATGCTGAGCACATGCCAATGACGACTGGAAAGATCGTCATCTCGGATAAGCTGGGTTCAGTTCCCCTAGAGGAAATAGAATTCTGGCCCAGCAAGGCATCATATCCGGACTGCTATGTCCGGCTGAGAAAAGAACCAGCTTCAAGGGAGGAGACAGAGCCGAAGGAGGTCATTATTATGGACCACGCTAAGGCTCAAGCCCTACTTTCATCCTCGATGAAAGAGAGGGGCTTCTCTAATTCGAAGGTAGCTGCATTGAGCAAGAAGCTCCCTTCTTTTGTGTCCTCTCCTGATAGAGCCTTCCCCTTTTTACAGAAAGGGTTTGCGGCTGTCCTAAAGGCAGTCGAGGCCGGCAAGCCTTGCCCCTCCCTGGAGGAGTGTAAACCTTTGTCGCTGGCTCTGCCTATGGACCACAAAGACTGGAAGGATGTCCATCTGACATTTTCAGTGGGAAAGTTGGAGGCTGATATTGCCGGACGGCAATTCGGCGAGGACCTCCCCAAGCTGTCCGAATCTCTTTTACAAAGAGAGTTCGAGACCAAAGAAAGACTGGCTGCCTCAATGTCTCATCAGACTACTCTTGAGACAATGGCAAGTGACCCTAAGGTCCATGAAATGTTCATGGTAGTGGCTAAGTCTCACCTAGCCACAGTGACAAAGGACCTTTATGGCTTCATCAAGGCAAGGAGAGCTTGTAGGGAGTTCGTGTTCACCGGGGCTTCGGTGAGACACGAGCCAATGAAATTAATCTCTTCCAACATTTGGGGAAAAGACCTTTTCCCAACCGATGTGGTCAAAGAGGTTGTTGATAAGGCCGCCGTGGAGAATAGAAACCTTCTCCAGAAGTGGTGCCTGGCTATCAAAAGAAAATCTTCCCCGGATGAGGGTCCTCAACCAAAGAGGAAGAGTATGAGGACTAGGCTACCATCTCGGCCAGCCAAGCCTTATAGACAGCAACAGCAACTGCAATTGCCTTTGCCTCCAGTGCCCCAGATGGTGGCACAAACCCCGACTGCTTTTCAGTGGGTACCCCAGGCTGTGCCAGGTCAGTCAACCACATTCACCCCAACGTTCGAAGGACAGCCTTCTTCCTTTCGTGCAAAACCTAGAGGAGCAGCCAGAGGCTCGTCTAGGCGCCCCTCAAGGGGAAGGGGATTCAGAGGTGGTCGTGGTCAGGGAGGCAAGACCTCAGGACGGCAGTCCAAGTGAAATGATACCGGTAGGAGGGAGACTGATGAAATTTTGGGATCGCTGGACCTTCGATCCCTGGGCCCAAAGCCTACTCAAGAATGGACTGGGTTGGAGCTGGTACAGCACTCCACCCCCATGCCTTCGGTTTTTCCAACACTCCACCCCCGTTTTGGAGGAGTACGTTCAAGAACTGTTGGAGAAAAATGTGATCCGAAAGGTGAAGTCCATCAAATTCCAAGGGAGGCTGTTTTGTGTTCCCAAGAAAGACTCGGAAAAGCTCAGAGTTATTCTGGACTTGTCACCACTCAACAAGTTCATAGTGAATTGCAAATTCAAGATGCTGACACTGCAACACATAAGGACCTTACTGCCCAAGAGGGCATACTCAGTCTCTATAGACTTGTCAGACGCCTATTGGCACATTCCAATCAGCCGTCGACTCTCCCCCTACCTAGGGTTCAGGCTACAACGGAGACTGTACGCCTTCAGAGCCATGCCATTCAGGCTAAACATAGCCCCAAGGATTTTCACGAAGCTTGCGAGCGCAGCTCTCAAACAATTACGCCTAAAGGGAATTCAGGTAGTAGCCTACCTGGACGACTGGCTGGTGTGGGCAGCATCCGAGACCGAATGCTTGCAAGCTTCCAGTCAGGTGATCCAGTTCCTAGAGTACCTAGGCTTCAAGATCAACAGAAAAAAGTCTCGACTTTCTCCATCCCAAAAGTTACAGTGGCTGGGAATCCACTGGGACCTTTTGTCACACAGTTCCTCCATCCCGACGAAGAAAGGGAAGGAGATAGCGGGCTCTGTCAAGAGACTTCTAGATTCCGAAAGGATATCGAGACGCGAACAGGAGAGGGTACTAGGCTCTCTCCAGTTTGCTTCAGTGACAGACCCAGTGCTAAGAGCACAGCTAAAGGATGCAACCGGAGTTTGGAGAAGGTATGCATCAAACGCGCAAAGAGACCTGAGAAGACCAGTGCCGCCTCGGCTACGTTCTCTTCTCAGACCTTGGTCCCAAGCCAGACATCTAAAGAAGTCGGTTCTTCTTCAGCCACCTCCCCCGTCGATGACGATTCACTCAGACGCCTCAAAGGAGGGATGGGGAGGTCACTCTCATCGGAAAAAAGTCCAGGGGACCTGGTCCAAGCTATTCAGGACCTTTCATATAAACTTTCTAGAAGCTATGGCAGTGCTCCTTACCTTAAAGAAAGTCTCCCCGCGTCACTCGATCCACATAAGATTGGTGACGGACAGCGAGGTGGTTGTGAGATGCTTGAATTGACAAGGGTCGAGGTCACCACCTCTCAACCAAGTGATGTTAGCCATTTTCCGATTGGCGGAAAAGAAGAAGTGGTACCTGTCGGCAGTTCACCTTCAAGGAGTCCGCAATGTGACAGCGGACGCTCTATCCAGATTCACACCGATAGAGTCGGAATGGTCCTTAGACGCAGGATCATTTTCCTTC
>NC_090744.1:77822156-77877156 GCF_036898095.1 Palaemon carinicauda | reverse complement strand
CAATATTGATCATTTAAATCAAAACAAATTACATAACTACCTCTCAAAACAAGAAACCTTAGGCGGATAATGTCATCAAATGTTTATCACATGAGGAATGGATTCGCCACTTCAGCGATGACAATGGTTCCAACCGACATGTATCAAGACATTATTGTCAATGTAGTTCATTCATTATATATATATATATATATATATATATATATATATATATATATATATATATATATATATATATATATATATATATATATATATATATATATATATATATATATATATATATATATGTTGCTAAGAGAATGTTATACTCACACATTCGTTGTTCTGTCTCATATATCTTCAATGTGATATAGAATTATTTAGACTTGTTGGTTACTTCTTGAAATAAGTCAAAGTTAAATTAACTTTAAACAAAATTATTGTTAAGTCCATCACTTGAGTATGGATGGTTTGGTCGGAAGACCATTTCGTATGGAAAGATAAGTAGAACTGGTTTAACATAGGTTTGTGTTGATAACGTGACATTAGTCATCTCAGCATTTATTACAAATACGATCACATTGGATTATAATCGGAAGCCATCTGGTTCCGGTGTAGAGATCAAAAGGTCAACTGTTTTTCTGGGGATGCTTGTGACATGTTGACAATACATAAATCAATGTTACCTATGCAATAATTTAGCTTGGTCTTACTTTCACATCCTGTTCTGGCTGTCGTTCACACTCCAACTCTCCTAAGATCACTTGGGTCATGGGTTTATCAATGTATTATATTATCATTACATTAGTTCGGACAGCTACCTTCAAGTATTTGAACTTGAAATTATGTTAAAAATATGTTTCCTAGGAGTGTGACTGGATATGTATTTCAGTCATAGCTATAAACAAGTGATTAAGGATGAATATGCAAAAGGGTATATGGTTTAAAAAATACATACTTAACGGACAGAGTCAAAAATAAAGAAAAATGCATGGAAAATACAGATCTTTATATGGCATATTTCTAGCAAATGATTATGTACATATGAATAGGTAACCTGTTATAGAATAGTTGTTACCTTTGTCAAAAATACTGATTATCATAATACGGCAACTGATAAAGAATATTTGTTAACTTGGTAAAAATATAATTTCATCAAAGTTGTTATTAATGTGCACACAAAAGAAAATTCCTGGTACGTACACGCACCACGGTTTCATATATATATATATATATATATATATATATATATATATATATATATATATATATATATATATAACAGATTTTGAGCGAAGCGAAAAATCTATTTTTGGGTGAGGTAGCCATGTCGTCCTGATGGAAGTTCCTATAAGGTAGCTTTCTAGGGTATATTTGACTACAGTGATATTCGCAGAGAATTTTACCGTAAGGTATCAAGAATTCTAACTCCTAGAGCGAATATCCCTAAATAATCTAACAGGGATATCGCATAAGATCAGAGGACGTATTCTTGACACGTCACATAGCAATCTTCGCCACGAACATTATTAACGCTTCGAGGGGGAAAAGTGACAAGAATCTGAAACGAGAATGAAAAGAGAGCCACTCATAAGGCATATCTCCTATTCTGTTTTCAGTGTGTATCTGATGAAGGCGGTAGCACCCTCTTTATTTCTTGTAGCGATGTACGAGGTGGTACAGATACTGTATTATAGGGAGGGGTCAACCAGCCTTTTTACAATAAAAGGAAGGACGGGTCCATCAGGACGACATGGCTACCTCACCCAAAAATAGATTTTTTGTTTTGCTCAAAATCCGTTTTTTGGGCTCAGGCCATGTCGTCCTGATGGAAGTTTACCAGAGCATTACTGTATCTGTGGATTCCCAATCAGTGCCGTACTCTCAAGAAAGTATTTTCCTGGTCCGTCTAAACCTAGAGACCTATGATGTTACCGTCATACATCATTTCATCTAAGCATGAACTATGTTAGTGCTTCCTGCCCCCTACAGGGATGAGTCATACTAGACTCCGGAAAAGTCTCGAGGAGTACATCAAAACTTATGGATGACAAAATGACAAGCTTGTATAGTGGTCTCGCCCTATACATTATAAAGCAGAGTTTGTATAAGAGTCGCCAAAGTCAGAAGGAATTTGTGACACCTTCCCCAAAGTGACCACTCTTAGTAACTATTGGATAATGGTTGTATCCATATAGAAACAAATTTTGCCTCTTCGCCACCAACCCGTTAGGGTACCACGTCAACAATTCCAAGGAAGGGTTAGAGTGAGTGGACTTTTGCTTTAATCAGGGAACAGTCTCGAAAGACATACCAGGATAAAAATATCCATATTTTAATCTTAATGCTCAGTACATTCCTAATAAAATGAGTGTGGCCGAAAAATTTAATATACGAACATATCAGATAACATTTGTAAAATTTATATAATGTGGATGATATGCGTAAAAGCATAAAGAAAAACAGTCAACAGAAAATATTGTTTCATCTACTAGGAAACAGATTTGTCACTTCAATAGAATTATTAATAATAATGATATAGTCTGTATACTGTTTATATACACTAGCGTAAAAAACGCTTGGCACAAGTGTCTGTATTATGCTATAGATTACCAACGTCAATGGAACAGTTTGTAAGGACACTTTCGTGGCCTATCGCTCAGCGTGTAGTAACATACAGTGACTACACGCGCACCCTCTTAATTGATTGTCCCAAATAAATTACACTGTTCCTCGCAGACTTAAAACAGAAGGTTAAAGAATTCTACCTGCTGCTACCACAGATCTCATAAGTTGCTCCACTTGCTTCGCATAGTGCATGAAGAACGCCTTGGATGACTACCAGCCGGTGTGCAAACAAGGATGTTCAAAGTCCATATAATTAAAGAAATTTTATGGAGGAGGCAACTTTCCTCGGATCATGACTAATGGGTATAATGTCTGGATCCGTTCTGCGAATAACACGGGTGAATTTCGCCCTTAGTTATAGATAACTTTGAACCCAGGGTTTCTCTTCTGAACAGCTGTCCTCCCATAAAGTCGGAAGTTCTATGAAGATAGACCTTTAGGCACTCCACTAGACATAGAGATGCATCTTCCTTCAGAGGGCAGATTCTCTAGGGACTCCCCTGTTGGTGGGTAGATTGTTCCTGGTAAGAAATGTTGGGTCTGGAAATAGAATCATTTCTCCCTCCAAGAACTGGACGTGGCCTTATTCTGTAGAGAGAGCCACTATTCACTAACTCTGGTCCCCAAGGCGAGTACGAACAGAAATATGACTTAAATTCAAAACCTTCTAAGCTCATTCCTCATTGTTCATTATATATACACAATGAGGAATCATATCTAATGACCAAGCAAATGGTCTTTGGAAGCGCTGAAGGGCTAGTTCATTAAGAACGTCGTTAGAAAGGTCGACTTGTAAGGCATATGGTATCTGATTTGTCAAGGCAGGCTTGAAGAATAGAATTGTGTAGGCTGCTAAACCTGCTCATGAAGGAGAATGAAGAATGATGAATAGGAATCTGTCGGGATCTCTTTCAGTTTCTTCACCTTGACAAAGGATAGCTATTTCTTCCCTGAAGCCTCATAATGTCTTCAAGGTTTCCTCCAAAAGTCTAAACCGACTTTTAAACACTGAATCTTTTTCTCATTGTTAAGGAGAGAAAATCATGAGATGTAGGTTCCGTGTTTTCTGTGATGGAGCGAAGACAGTCAACTTCTGTACTCGCTGTGACAGGGATGGATCCGGTAGCGGAACGAATTTTAATCGTAGTTCCAATGCCAGAGGGAACCACACGCTATTTGGCCACTTGTGGCCACTATTGCAGCTTTCCCTTTGAAAGATCTCAGCATATCAAGGACTTTCAAAAGGATGTGTGCGGACGGAACAGATAGATACAGGACCATCTGATCCAGCTCAGGGACATAGCGTCTACTGCCTCCGCTAACGGATCCTCGTAAGGGTACACGTAACGAACTATTTTCTTGTTGTCTTTCGTCGCAAAGAGGCCTATATGCAGCTCTGGGACTAGACTCAAGATGAAGGAGAACGATCCTGCGTCAATGGACCATTCTGACTCTATAGGTGTAAACCTAGATAGAGCATCCGCTGTCACATTGCGGAACTCTTGAATGTGAACTGCTGACAGGTGCCATTTCTTCGCGTTTAATGAATATTTTCTCCAGCCTCTTGTTGCATCGTAAGCTGTGCTCTTAGCACTGGATCTGTTATCGAAGCAAACTGTAGAGAGCCGAGTACTCTCTCCTGTTCACGTCTTGATATCCGTTTGGATTTCAATAGTCTCTTGACAGATCCTGCTATTTCTTTCCTCTTCTTACTAGGAATGGAGAGTCGATGTGACTCCAAATTCCAGTGGATTCCCAACCACCGAAATTTTTGAGCTGGATAAAGACGAGACTTTTTGATGTTGATCTTGAATCCCAGATGTTCAAGGAACTGGATCACTCTCTTAGAAGCTTGCATGCTTACTGTCCTGGATGCTGCCCACACCACCCAGTCTTCCGAGTAGGCTACTACTTGGACCCCTTTTAGGCATAACTGATGGACGGCTGCGTTCGCGAGCTTCATGAAAATTTATGGGGCTATGTTTAGCCCGAAAGTCATGGTTCTGAAGGCGTAAAGTCATCAAAGCAACTTGAAGCCTAGGTAGGGGGAGAGTTGACGAATAATTGGAACGTGCCAATAAGCGTCAGACAAGTCTATAGACACAGCATATGCCCAGAATGACTCTGAGTTTTTCTGAGTCCTCCTTTGGAACACAAAACAGCCTTCCTTGGAATTTGATGGACTTAGACTTCCGGATTACCCTTTTGACTAAGAGCTCTCGGACATATTCTTCTATAGCAGGGGTTGAATGTTGGAAGAATTGAAGAAATTGAGGTGGAAGACTGCTCCAGCTCCAACCTAGTCCATTCTTATTTAGACTGTGGGCCCAGGGATCGAAGGTCCAGCGATCCCTAAAAAGCTGTAATCTCCCTCCTACTGGAAGTATCTACTTCTGCTGTTGTGGACCTGAGGCCTTGCCTCCTTAACTGCGTCCTCCCTTCGATCCCCTTCCTATTGAAGGACGTCTAGAAGAACCTCTGGCTGTTCCTCTGGCTCTCGAACGAAAGGAAGAAGTCTGCCTTTCTTAGGCTGGGGTAAGAAATGGCGACAGGGTTGCCGTTTGTTGAGGTACCAGCTGGTATGTGGTTGGAGGTTGTGCCACCGTCTAAGGCACTGCGGTCACAGGAAGTTGTTGTTGATGTTGCTGTCGGTAGGGTTTACCCGGCCGAGACGATGGCCTAGGCCTTTTGTCTACTACCTCTTTAACCACTTCATTGGGAAAAAGGTCTTTACCCCAAATACGAGAGGAGATCAGTTTTCTCGCTTCGTGCCTCACCGCAACCGAGGCGAACATGAACTCTCTACAGGCTCTCCTAGCTTTAATAAAGCTATAGAAATCCTTCGTAACTATGGCCAGATGGATTTTGGCCACAACCATGAAAATGTCCTGGTTCTTGGGGTCACTTGCCATCGTTTCTAGTGTTGATTGCAACGACATCGATGCCACAAGTCTTTCCTTTGTATCTTGCTCTCTACGCAAGAGAGCCTCCGACAGTTTTGGAAGCGCCTCACCGAACTGGCGTTCAGCAATATCAGCTTCTAGTTTCCCGACTGAGAAGGTAATGTGTACGTCCTTCCAGTCTTCTTGGTCCAAGGGCAAGGTCAGAGATAACGGTTTGCACTCCTCCAAGGAGGGGCATGGTTTCCCTGCCTCCACCGCATTTAAGGCAGCCTTATATCCCTTTTCCAGGAAGGGAAAGGCTCTGGTAGGAGAGGCCACAAAGGAGGGAAGCTTCTACTCAAGGCAGGCACCTTTGAGTTAGTGAAGCCCCTCTCTTTTATCGAGCTCGATAGTAACGTCTGAGCTTTACTATGGTAAAAAACTATGACCTCCGGCTCCGTCTCCTCCTTTAAGGCTGGCTCCTTCCTAAGATGGGCATAGCAGTCCGGATAAAAATCATTGTTGGGCCAAAATTCCGCTTCTTCCAGGGGAATTGCTCCCAACTTTTCTGAGATCCCGATCTCCCCGGTTGTCATTGGCATGTGTTCGGCATACTTCCAAGGATTGGTATTCGAGCACAAGGGAAGATCCTTCACGATGAGCTGCTTCTGGGGCCCATGTGATGCTGCAAGTCTACGTAACTCCAGTTTCATTGCAGCTTCCTTCTCCTCATTCTTCCTTTGAATTTGTGGGATCATCTCAACAATGGAAGAAAGAGTCCTTCCCAGTTCATCTGGGATAGCAGACGATGTAGAAGGAACCGGTTCTGGGTCTGGAACCGATGTAACCGACACTTCGTCGATTTCTTGCTCTTCTAGTTGAGGAGTCTGAAACAGCTCCTTCTCCTGACCTTCTCCTAGAAGGTCCTTCTCAGTAGAATCCGACATCTCAGACATCCTATCGTCCACTTGGATGTCTTGAAGGGCGGCCGAGACTTCAGAATCTACCGGATTCAGGGCAATTGGTATCTCCACTTGAGGCTGGGGGATGATTGCATCAGCCGATGCTTTAGGGAAAAGGTAGGCCCTAATCTTCTCATTAGGAAGGTAGGGACCTGAGGTGTTTTTCTGGAAACCCCTCACCCAGGATCGTAACGTTTCCCTGGCAGCATCCCTTGACTCCGTTGACTTAGGGTCGTCAAAAGCCTCGGTAACTAGGTTAGAACAAACTGTACAAACCTGAGCGTCCCAATAGCGGAAAACACTTCTGGAGGCTGTGCATGCTGCATGCCTCCTGTAATAATGATGTCCACAGAAGTTCTTACTGCGGACATTACAGAACACACTCCCGCATTTCAGATGGTCCTCCTGTAAAGAGAAGAAATATCCATGAGTATCAAGTGAAGGCTTTTCACTTATATTGAAACATTTAGCTTATATAGAAAAGCTATAAAAGAAAGAAGGAAAGACACATACTTGTATTTCCTGTTCAGTCAATTGTTGTAACCTCCCAAAATATTAAACTAAGGTTAATTCTATATTAGAATACCTTATGTAATTTCCTAAACGGAAATTTAATGTGTAGTTTTAATATACGGGATTGAAAGAATACAGAAAGAACTCACTTTCTATATAAAGTACGGTCTAAACAAAAGGCTGTACAAGATAACATTTAAGTATGATGAAGAACATTAGTGTTATCACAAACTCTGTACAGCAATTTCTACTAATGCAGTGTGTACTACACTACGAATATAGCAACTACTGTACATCGCATGTTATTGTGCCGGCCAGAACGAGCCGGTACGTGCCAGCCAGCAACTACCCCTTTATAGATCAAAGATATACTATCATTAACTAATAGGCAGCAGCTCACTGATTCGCGACTGTGTGCCGGCCGGCAATCACTGCCAGCCAACGGCAGAAAACACTAAAATCCGGCTGCCGGCCGCTAATTGTAGCGGCCAGCGAATTCGGGCTGTGATTTCACTGCTGGCCGGCAAAGGTAATAAAACCATGCCGCCGACAGTAGCTAAGAATCAGAGAACCTCTACCTTCCCGGCTGTCGGCTGTCAAGCCGGCAGCCGGGATAGGGGTTCAACACAAAAGTCAGAGAAAAAGTATGGATGTAAGGTTATAGGGCGGCATGCCATACGACCTTCCATCCAGAAAGAGTGAACTCATGGAAGTGGAGAATGTAACATTCAGGTTTCCAAAGAATCCATAGTCTGCCGAGTTCTACCGACGTACATGGAAGGGAGACCAAGGGAGGTCTGGGGATCACTCTGCAAAGAAAAAAGGGTCTCTGCCGGCCGACACGCAATGCCGGCCGGCAGAGAGTTGAGCGGGTCTTCCATCCTAACCTATACTAGGTACGGAAGTAGGACTGCGGCTAAAAGAAAATAAAAGAAAGAGAGGTGGGGAAGGTATAAGGGTCCTATAGACTTCGTTCTAGCAAGAGACACACTCACCCGTTAGGAAAGCTCATCCTAAATAAGGGTTGTCTATTAGGGAGGAAGATTGGCAATACTTGCTAACCTCCTCCCAACCAGAACAAAGTTAGATGAAGTTATTTCGCCGGACAACAGAGAAAACTCATTCTCCAGCCCGAGAAAAACAACACAGGACAGTCTGCTAGGCCACTAGAGGAAGGAATCATCTCGTACAGAATCCTTCCAACATGGACTAGGGAAGCAAAGTTTCCTGTGCCTGCCCCTAACCTAGCAAAGGAGACCACAGACTAGAAACTCTGATGTTCTGGCCTAACCCAAAAAACCAGTCACTCTGGTTATCAGGTCAGGACAGACATATCCTAGAATAGTTATACCTGAATTATTATTCAGATAGAACCACTAGGATTAAGCCGAAGGCTTACAGAGGGAGAGAGGGATTGAACTTAGCCTCCGGAGGAGAAAAAGAACAATCGGGGATGTGCGAAAGTATACTACTGTACCTAGAATACTAGACTAGGTAAGATGAAAATCGATTACCTAAATCACCGAAACTCTCTCGTATACAATCTTGGAAAAAACATTCAACAATGTGTTACATGTATAAAATATTTGCCTATAACTTCAATAAAATAACACTCGAAAAAACTTATACCATGCATGAAAGTACTAGTGCCAGATATCTAGGCTACGAGCCTCGCGAAAGGTAGGATCGGTACCTCGACCCGTGTCGAATACACCGAGCTAACACTGACCGAACAATATAAGCATTTTTAGAGTAGACTAAATAGCAAAATTATTAAAGCGTAACAAACCGGGAACGTCGCTCTTGCTAACTAACTGACCCATAAGAGAGAGCGACAGCATCCAGGATGCCTCCGGTAGGCAACAGCTCTTGTTTACGTTAAAATCATTTTCTATTTAATTAAAAACGACAAGAGCTTACATTTATACATAGTAAAGATAATACTCAACTTTCCAGAGGCAGAAGTCATCAAAAAGTTGAATTAAATCTAAAATAACGAGAGAATACAAGGGAAAACCCCGAGTAGTTGAGCTACACGAATAGGAATGAAGAGGGCGCTACCGCCTTCATCAGATACACACTGGAAACGGAATAGGAGGGATGCCTTATGAGCAGCTCTCTTTTCATTCTCGTTTCAGATTCTTATCACTTTTCCCCCTCGAAGCATTAATAATGTTCGGGGCGAAGATAGCTATGTGACGTGTCAAGAATATGTCCTCTGATCTTATGCGATATCCCTGTCAAATTATTTAGGGATATTTGCTCCAGGAGTTAGAATTCTTGATACCTTACGGTAAAATTCTCTGGGAATATCACTGTAGTCAAATATACCTTAGAAAGCTACCTCATAGGAACTTCTATCAGGACGACATGGCCTGAGCCCAAATATAGATTTTTCGCTTCGCTCAAAATCTGTTATATATATATATATATATATATATATATATATATATATATATATATATATATATATATATATATATATATATATATATATATATATATATATATATATATATATATATATATATATATATATATATATATATATATATATATATATATATATATATATATATATAGGGCTTATATATTTTATTAGATGCACAAAATATATTTTTTTTCTTAATCATATAGGGCTACAATATTTTATTAGGTCCCCAAAAACATTTCTTTTAAATTTTTATAAAATGCAATGTTCTAGAGTCTCTTCAACTACATATTACTAGCGTACTGACCGCTTTTCATAAACTTCACAGTTCCAGGCAATTTTACTTCCTGAGTCAAGTGAAATGGCCAATTTCAAACGGCTCTAAATATAAATGCTTTCAAAGCAAATGGAGTGTTGTCTGGACATGGCAAAATGTTCCTCTGGAGCTCCACCTGTTTTTGCCTTAACCTATGCCAAACAAAGATGTTAACGGCGATAAAATCATCACCGTAACGCTGATTGATGCCAGCAACACATAGAAACAAAGTTTCTCCCCCTGCATAAGTCGGTGACGGGCGGTCCATCTTGGTTAATTTCATCAACCGATTAGTCACTCGTGCGTTCTATGGGAGAGGTAAGGATGGGATTGTAGTGGTCCAAGTGAAATTCGCGAAGTAGGTCCGTTCCCTGATGATAGCGTTAATTCCTTGGACCGTGTAATTCGTGGACATGCCGATGCAACCTTCAGCTGCAACGAAGACCTTGGAGTGGGACGTGGATCCGTCCGGGCATGATACATTGAAGCCGGCCTTGTCGTATCGTATCCACCAGCCGTTGATCAATCTGCAATTGAACTTATTATCGTCAAAAGGATAAAGTTTTTTCAGACAATCTTCATATGTTTGGGAGAGAGCACCGTTTAGCACTATACCTAACTCGCATGAGTCCATTGATATATGATGGAATTCAAAGGAGTCAGCTGTACATACTTCATTATTCATTGCTTCAGAACAGTGAGTTAATTTATCTAAGTCTCTAATGACCGTATATGTTTCCTTATCAGGGGAAATCAATACGTGTCCTGTCAAACTGGATATAACTGGACTTGAGTTATTCATCATGAATGTTAGGAATGGTGATATTTTGTAGGATTGCCAGGCATCGGAAGAATCAAAGGGAACTGTAATCATGATCCTGTAATTTACAACCCTTACTGTAATTAAGCTATACTAAAATTCTAGCATATGGGCGTCTAACAAAGGAACATAGCCTATTTTCTTCCGTCTGTTCTCCAAAATTAACGTTAAGTCTTTTATTGTCAAAAGATGTGGTGATAAAACACCTTTAGTTGCTAATGTAATAGCTTCCACATAGTCTTTTAATTTCTCAATAAAATGTGAAATTTTAGTATGGATATGATCAATTTTTGAATTACAATATGTTAATGTTGCCAGAAAGTTTTGTACTTCCATAATCTGACTGAAGTTACTGGAATGTTCGTTCACCAAACTCATTATTTGATTAATTGATGTTAATTGATTCCTTAGTTCCGATAAAACTAGCTCGATTTCATGTTCTAAAAACTCAATTTTCTTATTTGGATTATTGATTTTAAGACGATTTGAAATTCCTAAGCCTAAACTTGCAACAGATCCAAAAATGTTTAGTGCAGCAAAAATTAACGGGTTACGTCTTTGAAGGTTAGTGTGTCGCACTGTCCACATCATTAGGTCACGAGCCAGAGCTTCTGCCTCGTCAGTCTTATTTTGCAAGTCGTATGATAGAATTTCTGCTACGCTTAGTGTTGGTGTAAGCGAACTCTCTGTATTAAAAGGAAAATGCTGTTTATGCATTTCATTTAATGAAGCAGCAAACCTTGAAAGGTCACTCTTTAAGCTAGTGACGTCCTTCTCTGGGATGAACATAGCTTGTATATTTACTTCTATAATTATATTGCTTGCTGTAATAAAAACGTCTTCTGCTCTCTCTATTATAATGCCATATTTAAAATCTATATTTTTAGTTTTAGGACTCTTCCCACACAAAAAACATGTCTGAGCGAACAATTTCACTCCTAACAATAAAAACTTCATTTTTGAAACCTGCAATGAGAAAAATGTATGTCATTACTCCTGCATGAAGAAGAAAAAAATTATTCACATACAAATATTACACAAGTTTCATAGATACAAAGATTTCCCTCACTTCCTTCTCTCTTATTTTAATTTCTTATGTGAGCCAATGGTACAATTTTCTCATCAGTGGGTTGGGATACATTTTGAACTCTAAATCTATTGGCCGTTAATGTTTCCAAAATGTTAAATGGGCCTTCAAACATGGGTGTCAGTTTGTAATTGAGTCCTTTTCGTACATTTACCTGTATGTATACATTATTACTCACGGTATATGTTTTAGTTGGCCTTGCTATTTTATCATTATTCCTTTTCATTATAATTTGTGATTCTTCTAAATTCTTTTGAAGGATATCATATCGACTTATGCTTGCATTTATAACTCCCTTTAAAGGATTTATAAATTAGTTGTAGGCGTTAATACATGGAAAGGTGTTCTAGCTGGGGTACCATACAATGCCTCATGCGGCGACATTTCAATAGATACATGATTTGAGTGATTCAGAGTACTTAGTACCCCAGGTATTGCAATATCCCAGTTGGGGTCTGATCCCCCTAGTGTAACTCTTAGTATGTTTAAAAACCTTCCTATTCGCTCTTTCCACTAGCCCATTCGACTCTGGGTGATAGATCATGGTATCGATTTTCTTTATGCTAAAGAATTCACACAATGAGTTAAGGAAATGATTATTGAATTCTACACCCGAGTCTGAGATTATCATGCATGGAATTCCATGTTTATAAATTTAGCATTCGTAAAACTTCCTAACGCATTCAATCGCGGTTTTAATTTTAAGAGCTATCAGTTCTGTATATCGAGTCAAAGCATCTATAATTACTAAGAGGTGCTTATTTCCTCTGTTTGACTCGTAAAATTCTGTTAATAATTCTAAATGTATTCTTTCAAAGGGTTGATTAGGCACGGTATAAGCCCCTAGGCTAACAGATGTTTTCGTGTGCCCTTTGTTTTCCTGACAAGTGAGACAATTAGCTATGTGATTTTTTATATCTGTAAGCATTGTATGCCAATAAAACAATGATTTGGCTTTCTGTGACATTATGGAGAACCCCGGGTGTCCATGCAATGGATTTGCATGCAACCAGTTTAGGACAGTGGGTATAAGTGAGATTGGTACCACTACCTGGCCGTTAGTCACCTGTGGTTTATTGCGGGTTTTCCTTGTCACAGATTGACAGAGAATACTATCTTTGATTATATAATTCATCTGCGTATATTTTATATATTCCTTTTCCTTAGGATTTCCTTTCAAAGCATTTATGATTTTTTCTAATTTCTGATCTTTTCTATGCTCAGTCTTTATTAGTTCAGCGCTCCAGCCCAGATCTTCCTGCTCAGATGCAGTTTTAACAATTGCCATGGATGTTTATATATCTATTAATTCAGCTAATGGCTCCGTACAAGATGACACGGGGTTGCGTGATAATGCATCAGCAATGATATTTGCTTTCCCAGGTAAATACCTGATCCTCGCACCAAAGTCTTGGATGATCAAATGCCACCGAGTTCGTTTGGGGCTGTGACTAAAGTCTTTCAAGAAGTCGGTTAGGGGCTTATGATCAGTCAGAACCTTGACGGGATAACTGAATATTATGAACTCAAAATGCACTAGTGAATTAACAATAGCTAGCCCCTCCTTATCTATTACTGCGTATTTACTTTCGTAAGGTCTCAGTTTACATGAATAAAAACCTATCGGGAAAAACTGTTTGTCATATTGCTGAAGCAATACCCCACCTACTCCTAGGTCTGAGGCGTCTGTTGCAATGAAGAATTCCTTACTGAAGTCAGGAATTTTTAGGATAAGAGAACTACACAGTTCATCTTTCAAGGTATTAAACGCCTATTGATGTTGCTCAGACCATATGAAATCTACGCCCTTCTTCGTAAGGTCAGTTAGGGGAGCGGCTATTATTGAATAATTGCGTATAAATCCCCTGTAATATCCACTACACCCCCGAAATTGCTCTTTTCCTTGACATTAGTAGGTATCGGAAAGTTACGGACAGCCGACACCTTATCGTGGACTACTTTAAGACCTTGGCTAGACACCGTAAAACCTAAATAGAATAATTATATTTGGAAGAATTCACACTTATTAATCTTTACCCTTAAGTTATGTTATCCTAATCTCTGTAGCACTAGTTCCAGTTTACGTAGATGTTCTTCTAAGGTATTAAAAAAGATTACAAGGTCGTCCATATAGGCATGCAATATGTCCCTTAACAAGTCTCCAAACACTATGTTAATTATTCTTGTAAATGTTATGGGAGCACAACGTAAACCAGAAGGCATACGCAAGAATTCATAATGTGCCCTGGCTGTTCTGAAGGCGGTGTATGGGATACAATTTTCTTCTAATGATATCTGGTGAAAGCCTTGAAGTAAGTCCAAACTAGTAAAATATTTGTTCTGACCTAGCAAAGATAAAATATCGTCAGTACATGGCACTGGGAATCGATCAGGGATCGTTTCCTCATTTAGGCGACGAAAATCTACGCAGATACGCCATGTTCGATCTTTTTTTCGGTACAACTATTAATGGAAAATGATAAGGGCTGTTCGATTTCTTAATGACTCCTTCTAGCATTTTACCTACTTCATCATTTATCTCATTCTGGAATTTCATAGGGAGTCTGTATGAGGGTACATAGATAATTTTCTGCTTGTCTTTTAACCTTATTTGATGTTCTATGATAGCTGTTTTACCTAAGGATCCATCCCTAGTGGAGAAAACATCATGATATTTAGTTAAGAGTCCAAAAAATTACTGCTGAATTTCCTCTTCTTGAATGTCTTTATTGATATTATTTTTAATCGATTGCAAAAGAGATTCATCAACAAATGATTGAGCGTGATTGAATTCAGCGACAGTAAGAATACGATGTTTATAAACTTCTACCTCCAAGATATGTTGATTTTTGTGAATTACTAAAGTGGTATTTAAATGATTACAGGCTTCAATATTACATTGTTGTTGTGAGCCGACTGTATAAATAATTTGTGACGGACAATCCGCTAGTTTTCAAAGATTCGGGAAGGATTAATATTTCAGTTCCCGGCTAAGTTTTCTTTACTCGCACTATTATATTCATAGTTACATTCGGCTCGATATATTGCGTGCAAGATGATATTACGGGTGAACGAGAATTCTGTTGGGTCGTGTATATTATTTCTCTATTCGTGAGACAAGTGATTGGTTCTTCAACGTACGTTACTGGTTTTATTTGTCGTCTCCTCTTTATCCAAAACTGATTTTAATGTATTAGAGGACTTATAGAATTTTCCTTTGATATACATGCCGTGTTTGGCAGGGACTAAGATAATGTTTTGATTACCCATAGACGGGTATCCTATAATTACAGTTGGATACATATCAATGTTTTGTACAACGATAAAGGTATCGGCAAACGTGCGCTTACCGAATTTGTACTGAACATGAGTTACTCCTATTACATTTAATTCATTATTTCCTATACCCGAGAGCCTTACTCCGGACTTCTCTATGGGGAAGTGCGAAAATAACAAGTTATGAGTACTCAAATCCATGATATTATGTGGACTACCAGAGGCAAAAAACAACGTGAATGATTGGTGTTCTGAATTTACAGCACATAATGTTGGTCGTAACTCATTTTGGCTTATTATTGCATGAATTTGTTGCAAATCTACGGGAACCTGCACTGATTTATTTGATTCGGCCGTGTGTTTCATAGGAAAATCTATCGCCTCACAATGATCTGATAAATTATTAAATGGATTACTTGATACAAGTGATGTTGATACGAATGACCCAACATAACTCTCTTCCCCATTGGAGTTAATTATGTGGTATTTGCTTTACCTTGCACATTCTGAAAATTCGTCTGACCTTGCGAGTTCTGGCTAGACGGCCCAGGAACAGAGTTATTTGAAACACTATTTGTTTGTTTTGATTTTGAACTGCATTACCGTTTGGCTGTTTCTTCTTATTAAACTGAGGATTTTTCTTTTTATTTCCATAGGGAATTGACTGGGGAATTGACTGGGGAATTGACTGTGTGTTTCCAGGATTCTGTTGTTGATTATGCGAGTAGCATCGATCATATGAATAAGTTGAACTATTATGTATCGAACAAAATCGCGTTCTGCATTCTGCAATCAAGTGACATTGGCGTTAGCAATTATAACATATCACCCCTACAATTTGATCATTATTAACTACGTTTACTTGTTGTGGCTTAGTTTCATTTTTTGCAAAAACTTGAGTAAAATAAGGGATCAAGATTAGTACACTTAGCTATGTGTTTCTTTATCTGTTTATATACATCTAATTCTGTACTTTCGGGTGTTAGCTTTTTATCAAAACACAGCACTAAAGCCTCTGGCAATATAATTGTCTTGCAAGTTAAATACATTAATCGTAAGAAATCTTTCACAGCGATGTTATCTCCTTTAACCCATGTGGAATTATCTAAAATATCCTGATATTCCTTAAGCATATCGGCAATGAGAGCCATTCGTTTTATAACGTTCAGGTGAGTCATAGAGGCTTGATTAAGTGTATTTCTTAATGTTAAAACTACATGTAAGCCTTCCTCATCCCCATAGATTGCACGTAGCCTATCTTTGAAATCGTCTCATGTAACTGCCTCTTGAAAAGATATGTTGCAGATTATAACAAAATCCCCCGAAATAATGATATAAAGACAAAGATATTTACTGAGAACTTCTGAAAGAAAACGGAATTAGCACAAAGAGAAAAAATTCTAGACGAGAATTCGAAGTTGAATATAGATTCCTTTAATGGAGGAAAATGAAGATTTACAAATAACTCACCCCAGCAATAATGGGCGATCGACTCGTGACCTAAAACACTTCACTGCAAAAAATTGAATGAATAAAGAATGTACTTAGCTTCTGTATATATGGGCGAAGATCGATGACATCATTTCCTCTCTCTCTCTGGTTTTGCTTGAGTTTAGCTGGGTGATGAATGTTTCGATTTGATTTCCCGTCGTGAGTTGGTGAATGTTTTTCTTCTGGATGTGATTCTTGAATGTTTGTTCAGTAACCGTTGATATAGTTGAAGGACATCCCTTCGTCTTCTTAAGATGTTTTAATGATGTATGTTGATTGAGGATCCAGTTCCTCAGTTTATATATGATTTATAGTTGATATTCGAGTTCATTACTTCGTTAGACGTAGTTACTCCGTCGTAATTGTAGATTCATTACTGTTGTAACTGCTCATTATTACAGTTGTAATCTCTGGTTGTTATAGTTGTAATCGCCGCCACCAATTGTTGGTGTGAGAATGTTGTACGCACACATTCGTTGCTCTATCTCACATCTCTTCAATGAGATATAGAATTATTTAGACTTGTAGGTTACTTCTTGAAGTAAGACAAAGTTAAATTAACTTCAAACAAATTTATTGTCAACTCCATCACTGGAGTATGGTTGGTTTGGTCGGAAGACCATTTCGTATGAAATGATAAGTAGAACTTGTTTAACATAGGTGTGCATTGATAACGTGACATTAGATATCTCAGCATTCATTAGAAATATGATCTCATTGGATTATAATCGGAAGCCATCTGGTTCCGGTGTAGAGATCAAAAGGTCAACTGTTTCTCATGGGATGCTTGTGACATGTTGACAATACATAAATAAATGTTACCTATGCAATGATTTAGCTTGGTCTTACTTTCACATCTTGTTATGGCTGTCGTTCACACTCCAACTCTCCTATGATCCCTTGGGTCATTGGTTTATCAATGTATTATCATTATATATATATATATATATATATATATATATATATATATATATATATATATATATATATATATATATATATATATATATATATATATATATATATATATATATATATATATATATATATATTATATATATATATATATATATATATATATATATATATATATATATATATATATATATACACGAAAATTGGTATCATATTACATTACATCTGATCAGTATTCTAGATTTTAAATGGTGGATATAAATAGAAAGTAAATTAACCAGGTCTTTTTCTTTTTCAATGAGTGAGACCTATACAAAATTGTTATTCAATCTACTGCTCACACAGGCATCATGGAAACAAGATAAATGGACCGTTTACATCTTCTTAAAAAAAAAAAACTTCCATAGAAGATCGAGAAAAACATCTAGTTTACGTAAAAAGTATGTGGACAAGACCAATCAGAGATTTCTGACCAACGCCAAATGTTAATGGTATCGTCCATAACATAATATCTACCTGTGAGATAATTTTGTCAAAATCCATCAATTTGTATTGACGTCATATGTTGAAAGGTGAAAAAGGCAAATCCATATCCAGATATTCTCCATAATTAGATGGGTTCGTCCATGATCTGAGATCTATATGTTATAGAAATTTTATCAAAATTCATCGTGTAGATTTAACATTATCTTTAAAAGGACTAAAAGGGCAAATATGTATATAGGATCAGAATTCGGATCCAAATCATCTCCAAAATATAATAGTGTCCTTCATGACCTTAAATCTGTCTGTTGTGAAAATTTCAACAAAATCCAACAATTAGTTTTGACATTATCTTTAAAATGGCAAAAAATGTAAATCCAGATGTAGAATCCAGATCATCTCCTATATTTGATGGAGTAGTCTTGCTCTTGAGATATTTCTGTGGTGAAATTTTCGTCAAAATCTGTCCAGTGGTTTTGGAGTATTCCTGCCCACAGATGTACAGACATATAAACAAATACATGAGCTAGAATCTGGATCCGTAGCATCTCCAAAATCTAATGGGGTCGCCCAGGACCTAATATATATCAGTAGTGAAAATATCAAAAATTCTGTAAGTAGTTTTTATCTTATCCTTAGCATGTGGAAAAATGAAACCATGGTTCTAAATTTTGGATCCAGATCCGTATCTTCTTTAAAACTTAAAGGAGCCGTCCATGTTCTAAGATAAATTTTTGGTGGAAATTTTGTCAAAATCTATCAAGTTTTTTCAACGTTATCTTTAAAATTGTATAAAATGCAAAGCCGTATATTGAATCCGGATCCGGATCCTCTTGAAAATATTATAGGGTTGTCCATGACAGACAATCTGTATGGTGTGAAAATTTCATCAAAATCTGCCAAGTAATTTAAACGTTATCTTCAAAATGGCGAAAAATACCAATCGGATATAGAATCTGGATTGACATCCGGATCATCTCCAAAATTTAATGGGGATTTCCAAGATAAGATATCTATCACGGTGAAAATGTCATTAATATCCACCAAGTAGTAACGTAATCATGCCCACATACATACAAACAAATAAATAAATGAATAAACTAGGATTCGGATCCTTATTATCTCCAAAATCCAAAGGGGTCGTTCATGGCCTAAGATCTTTCTTTAGTAGAAATTTGGTCCAAATCAGTCAATTTATAATGACATTATCTTTAAAATGGCGGATCCGGATCTAGATCATCTCCTAAATTGAAAGGGTCGTCCATGACCTAAGATGTATATGTCATCAAAATTTTATCAAAATCAAAATTTAATTCTAAAATGGCGAACAAGGCAAATCCAGATAAAGAATCCGGATCGTCTACCAAATTTATTCAGGTTTACCTTGATCTAAAATCTATCTTTGATAAAAAAATTTGTCAAAATACGTCATGTTGTTTAGAGGTAATCCTATCACCAAACACACCAACAAATAAATAAATCAATAAATTAGAATCTGGATCCAGATCCGGATATTCTAGAAAATATATTGAGGTCATCCATGACCAATATAAAGCTGTGATAAAAAATTCGTAAATATTCCTCAAGTAGTTTTAACTTTATTTTTAAAACGAAAAAAAATATACCAAATTTTAATCTGGATGTGGTTCTTACAAAATTTAATGGGGTCGTCAATGACCTAAGGTATATTTGTGGTGGATTTTCGTCAAATTCCATTCAGTAGTTTTGACTTAAATCCTGTGTATAGACACACACGAATAAATAAATAAATAAACAAACTAGAATTCAGATCTAAATCATCTTCTAGATTTAATGGAGTCTTCCATGTTCTTAGATCTATCCTTAGGGAGAATTTGGTCAAAATCTGTTGAGTACTTTTAATGTTATCTCTAAAATGGTGGGAATGAAAATCAAGTCCTAGAATCCTGATCAGAATCAGGATCATCTCCAAAGTTCAATTGGTTCGACTATGACCTAAAATCTATTTGTAGTGAAAATTTTGTCAAAATCCTTAATATAGTTTCGACGTAATCCTGTCCACAAATACACAGGCAAATAAATTAATAGATAAACTAGAATCCGGATTGGGATAATCGCCAACATTTAATGACATTTTTCATGACCTAAGAGCTCTCTGTGGTGAAAATTTTGTCCAAATCCATCGATTACTTCTGACGTTTTCTTTAAAATGGTGAAAAATGCAAATCTGGATCTAGATTGGGGATCCAGATTATCTCCAAAATATAATGCGATTGTCTATGACCTAAGATCTATCTATGGTGAAATTCTCGTCAAAATACGTGCAATAGATTGATGTAATCCTTTCCACAGACACATAGACAATTATAGAAAATAAACTAGAATCCCGATCTGCATGATCTCTAAAATTCAACAGGGGGTCATCTATGACCTAGGATCTATCAGTGTGAAAATTTTATCAAAATCGGTCAAGTAGTTTTGATGATATTTTTAAAATGGTGAAAAATGCAAATCTAAATCTAGAATCACAATCTGGATTCAGATCATCTCCAAAAAAGGATGGGATCGTCCATTACATCAGGTTTATATGTTGTAAAAAGTTTGTCAAAATACGTTATGAAATACGTTATGTTGTGTTACCAACATGCCATGTTGGTACTGGGGTTAAGACCACAGTGACTACCGGTACCTCTAATACGTGCCGGGCTTGGTCAAACGTCAACGGTTAGCTATTCCTGCAACTGGAGTGGGGACATTGACTTGAGTTCTCCAGCCACTCCAATGCTCTCAACATTACTTCCACATCTACCAGGCTTCTGGGAGTCTCCTATTTGGAATGGACTTCTTGTCTCTTCGCCTGTTAGGTCAACCAACAATTTTAGTCCACCAGAGATTTCAGCAAGTGGAAAATGGGAGAAGATTTGGTCTACCAATCAATGTCCTGCAGACCAGAAAAGGCTCCAGCAGCTACAGCCGAGGTAGTCCTAGCCAGGCAAGGCCATGCCAAAGCCCAGGCACCAGGCCAAGGAAACGACTCAACTAGTTATACCTGAAATTATAATTCTGGTAGTGATACTTCCAGCTCCTGTTCCAGTTCAGCTCAGCTGACACTGTCTCCCCTGACCATGTCCATTTACTCTAATCAGATCTACGTCAGTCTAACCTGGTGAAGGCCCTTTATTCCAGGAAGAGACCAAAGCCGGTGATATTCCGGCTATAAACTGGCCACAGTTCTGCCAAATTCATGAGGGATTATGAGGCCTACCGTGCCAGTAGGTATACTGCAGAAAGCTCTGTTCAGTGGACCGCTGGGGTAGGAAGGTTTCTCAAAATGTAGATTAAGGAGGCTTTCTCGGCAATAGGCGGTCCTGAGATCTCATACCTCAATATGATAGAACACCTCCTTGACTGGTGCCGAGAAGCTCGAGATAGTAGTTAAGCAGGGAAGAAGACCCATTTAAGCAGTGGCCCCTGTGAATAGGGCAAACTGCTGAAGATCTCTACCAAGTGGTTGGCCACCTTATATCGGTCTGCATATCCTAAGTGTGGCATGGACTTACCTTACCTTATTTGCCTTATTATATGTTTGGGTTCCCCCAGGTCCCTCAGTGTGAGGCACCTCGTATATCCACCAGAGAGTTGCTAATACATCATCCGGTGTATTTTGCATCTTCCAGTCTTGGATGGTCTGGGATGCATCTTAGGTATTTATCGAGCTTATTCTTAAACACATCTACGCTCCTGATATGTTTCTTAGATGAGCTGGCAGCACATTAAATAGTCGCTGCATTATCGATGCTGGTGCGTAGTGGATTAATGTCCTGTGCACCTTTCTTAGTTTTCTTGGTATATTTTTTGGCACTATCAATCTACCGCGGCTTGCTCTTTCTGATATTTTTAGCTCCATGATGTTTTCAGTAATTCCTTCTATTTGCTTCTATGCTTGTATTATCATATAGTGTTCTCTTCTCCTTTCTAGAGTGTATAGTTTTAAAAATTGCAGTCTTTCCTAGTAGTCTAGGTTCTTAACTTCTTCTATTCTAGCAGTATAGGATCTTTGTACACTCTCTCTTTTTGCAATATCCTTTTTGTAGTATGGGTATCATATCACATTGCAGTACTCGAGTGTACTATGTACATAAGTTTTGGAAAGCATAATCATGTGCTCAGCTTTTCTTGTTTTAAAGTGTCTGAATAACATTCCCATTTTTGCTTTACATTTAGCCAACAGTGTTGCTATTTGGTCGTTGCATAACATATTCCTATTTAACATTACACCAAGGTCTTTAATTGCTTCCTTGTTTGTGATTGTCTCGTTATTAGGTTCCTTGTATGCATATACCATTCCTTCTCTGTTTCCATAATTTATTGATTCGAATTTATCGGAGTTAAATACCATCCTATTTATGTCCGCCCATTCATATATTTTGTTTAGATCTCTTTGTAGTGAGCTCCTATCTTCATCACAAGTAATTTCTCTACTTATTCTTGTGTCATCGGCTAAAATTCTCACTACAGAGTTTTCAAAATCACAGTCTGTGTCTGAGATCATAATAACAAACAGCAGTGCAGCTAATACCGTAACTTGTGGCACGCCAGATATTACCTGAGCTTCATCTGATTTCTCGTCATTTACAACCACTATCTGTTTTCTGTTTTGTAGGAACTCTTTTACCCCTTTTCCTATCTCTCCCACAATATTAAGCTTTCTCATTTTTTCTCTAATATATTATGGTCTACCTTGTCAAAGGCTTTTGCAAAATCTAGATAGATCACATCTGTGTCTTTTTCATTTATCATATTTTTTATATGTTTTCATAGTGTGCTATCAGTTGGGTTTGTGTACTTTTTCCAGACACAAAACAGTGTTTACCTATATCAAACAAATTATCTTTAACCAAATGATTCATTATTTTCTTTTTTATTACCCTCTCATACACTTTCATAATATGTGATGTTAGGCTAATAGGTCTATAATTGCTTGCCTCTAGTCTTGATCCACTTTTGAAGATAGGGGTTATATAAGCTAATTTATGTTTAACATATATCTCGCTCATATCTTCACTTTGTCTTAGCAGTATTGCAAGCGGCATTGCGATAGTGTCTGCAGTTTTCTTAACAAAATCGCTGGAACTCCATCTGGCCCGGCTCCCGATCCATTTTTAATTTTGTTTATAGCCTTGACAAAATCTGCTTCATTAATTTCTATATCCGTTAGATATTCAAAAAATTTTTCTCTCATTTCTTTTTCATTATTCTCATTCGCAATTCTTGGCGTGAACCCACTCTTATATTTTTCTGCTAATATGTTGCATATTTCCTTTTTTTCATTCGTTATCCATCCTTCAATTCTTAGAGGGCCTATTTCTAATCTCCCATTATTCATCTTTTTTGCAAAGGAGTGAAGTACTTTGTTTTTTTTTATTTTGAAGTGTCCTTTCTTCTATGTCCCTTTTTTCCTTTTCTTTCGACTGTATAATCTTTTCTTCTGCATTTACTATCTTACATTTTATTTCCATCATTCTCCACACATTTTTTTCTTTTGCAAGATTTTTCTTCCACTTTCTAATTTTCTGAAATAAGATCCTTCTGTCTCTTGGTATGCATGTCCTTTATTTACTGTTTTTTTATTTTTTTATTTATTTTTTTTTTTTGTACATATTTTTTCAACAATTTTCTCCAGTATTTTGTACAGTATGTCCGTATTTACCTATATATTACCACTTACATTTTTCCCTTCTTTGTTCAGTCCTTCATTTATTTCTGACCATTTTATATTCTTACTATAAAAAATATATTTTCCATATCCTTCCCAACGTTTTGTGCTTTGATTAATTCTGCGATCACTTGCTTTGGAATGGACTATTAATCCTATGACATTGTGGTTTGAAATTCCCATGTTATACACTATTATTTCTTTAACATAATTCACCTCATTCACAAATACTAGATCTAGGAAATTTTCTTTTCTTGTCGGAATGTGGTTTATTTGTTGCATATTATGTTCTAATAGCATATCTTGAAGCTTTTCAAATTGCCTCTTATCTCTTGCGCTACTATTACTCTTCTTTTTATATGTATACATACAACCACTTTCTTTTATCTATTCTTTCCAATCCACGAAAGGAAAGTTGAAATCTACGGATAGGAGTATATTCCAGTCTTTATGGTTTCTACATATATCATCTATTTTTTTCTATTATTATGTCAAACTCCTTAGTATCTGGGGGTCTGTAAACTACAATATTCACTAGTTTTTCAAATTCAAATTCTATCGCAATCAATTCACCTTCTGTGTTGCTGTATTTTTCACAGACTTTTCCTTGATTTATGTCTCTTCCATATATTGCGGTTCCCCCTTGATTCCTATTTGTTCTGTCTGATCTATAAGTTTGGAAACCTTTTATCTGGTCACCACTGCCAGTCTATTGGGAATACCATGTTTCATTTATAATTAATATATCTATTTTTTCAATTTGGGTTAGTTCTTCTAAGAACTCTATTTTCCTTTTAGAATTACTCGTGACTAAACCTGTGCATTCATCAGTATTATGGTTTGTGTTTTATCCCCATTATTTAATACTGGTAATGATATGGATTCTCCCATGCTTCCTTCTTGTTCTGATATGCTGTTCTTTTCTTCATTTCCAGGAATTCTGCCATTAAAAATCCAACTTTTCTATTATATTTGCTCTTTCGCCTTCATATTTATTTTTGTGTGTATACCTGGAATTATCCCAATAGCACCAACCCCTGGCATTATAGATGCATTCTTTGTAGTTGGGCTCTAAATGTGCATATTTGGGTTGAAAGGCCTCATATCTTGGAGCGTTTGGTGCATAGTGCGGTTTATATATTTCATTTTTACTTTCATTTTTCTTTTCAGTTTGCTGAGTTTTCTTACTTTCGTTCATGGTTGCAGGATGCATATATTGACATTTTTTGTTGAAACTGCATCCTATTTCCTTCTTTTAGGTTTTTCCATATTTTTGGATGGAGATCTTTGCATTCGTCTCCATATCCGTCTAAATACACACATTTACTATATATTTCATAATTATGGCATATCTTTGGATGCTTGTAGTAGCATCTTTCGCCAAATCTGCAATTCCCTCTTTTCAGCAAATTGCAGACTATATCTTTTTTTTTTTTTCTTGTTCTCGCTCTTCCCTAAAAGTATGTAGGTCCGGGAAGAGTCTCTTGGGTCTATTATTTGTTTCCATCTGATAATTCATTTCTTCGTAAGTATGTTGTTTGATGGCATAATAAGTTATATCAATGATTTCCTCTGCATCCTTACGCATATCCTGTTCATTTTTCTCTTCTTTTTCTTCTTCTTCTTCTTCTTCCTTCTTCTTCTTCTTCTTCTTCTTCTTCTTTATCTTCAACTATTTGCAGATTTAGTCTAGACTTAATCATATTTTCTATCCAGACTAAGCATGTTGAGCAGAATACCTTTGTGTCTGTATTTTTTATTTTTGTAGTATTTCAACACATATAGGATGTGTTGGAACATGGCAAGCATCGCATTTTCTAATCAGTTGTTGAGGATTATTAATGGAATACCATATCTCACATGTATTACACCATTTTGGCATTCTTTTTCCCAATGCATCACTCAGCATATTCACCATATTCGACTTCTTATTGTTCTTTGATGGAATGTGTCGATTGATGTAAACTTTCTTTATAAGTCTCTTTATCACTTGGATCTTCTTTGGAATTTCTTCTATTATTTTGCTGATATTTTCCGCAGATTTGCTCCAGTTTACTGGATCATATTGTTTCAATATGTCTGCGAATATTTTTCCGTCACATTGGTTGGAGTTACTAGTGACCTCTGTTATCAGACGGTCGAGTTCTTGTTTCGCCAACTCATAGAATTTACTTTTGCTGACTGCCGCAATGTCCCTCCAAGCTTTGCCTGTATTATAGAGTGCCATCTTGATCAGATTTTTAATAATTCACAAGATAACTATCCTCTGCCGACGTTTTATCCCACTTTTCTTACCTCAAACTAATCACCGACTATTCACGAAAACTTGTAGCTATATTGTACTTGATAGCCTTTTGTTATCCGCGATATTTTTAGGGTCGCACAAGTGAATTCACTCACCGGCATACAGAAACACTGGAGAGAGCTGAGACGAATGCTCCTCAGAATGGTTCTAAGCAAAGCTGCGAGTTGGCTGAGACAGTCTATGGCCACTATCAATGTCTCCGCTGGCTATCAGGCAACATAGCAGGATATCCATCACCTGTTGAGTGTTCATGACATGGCATCCCATCATCAAAGCCAGAAGACAGATGATTTTGCCATTAGTCGTGTGGAACAGTTATGGCTGCCCCAAATCATTCACGTGCACCTAGCCGAGTGTATCCCTGATTTCCTCCTCGACCTGTCCCCAAGCCTGCCCCTCTGAAAGTATGCCTGCCACCATCTTGCACTTAGGATAGTTCTCCAAAGTTCCAGTCGAGGTAATGCACTCTTTGCAAGAAACCAGGCCACCTGGCGGATGAGTGTCGTAGACGCCTCATTCTGTGCGTACGCTGGGGCTCAGCCAACCATCATGTCAAGCCTTGTGGGTAACAGGTACCCCCAATTTACAGAACAACTATCCAGAAGACAACTACTGTGTGCAGCCCTGGGAGGGAGACCACCTCCATGCAGACTCCATCAAGGTGGAGGACGCTACCATTGAACGTTACTCCGACCGGGTCGTCCTACTCTGGTTTGACTAGTAGAAGGGAAAGCCGATTTGGGAGTGAGTCCAGTGCTTCTTCCTGGAACGTTGAGAAGAAGATTGAGAGCAAGAAATCATAGCCCAGGAAGTCATCAAAAACCCAGGTGTATCATACAGTGTTAAACACCAGCCCTACGGCCCTACGGGGTAGAAGATTGGGCTACATTGAAGGAGCGTGTGAATGCTAAGAAGCATGCTCCTAGTATTCCGGTGGCAGCCTCGGAAATCTCGATTTCCAAGGTTACCCCTAAATCTGAAAAGGTCATTGAACATCAAATAACTTCCAGGATTGGCCAGTGATAATCTTTCCTCAACACTGTCCTGAGTTTCTTCACCTGACTCCCCCAAGGAGAAAGTAGGAACTGAGGCTGTATGGGCTCCTGTACCATTCATGATTGTCCCAGTGACCATGCCGGAGTTACCATCACGAGCATTGGATATTCCTCATCGGCTTCAAAGCTGAGGTTAGCCGCCTGTCATTGCGTGTAGTGTAGGATTACCAGCTGCAAATGGTACCTGATACTATTGGTCTGAAAGGCTTGAGCCAAAAAGGATCTTTGACCTTAATTAAGTACTGTACTGTTGACCCCTATAGAGCATGGAATGATATTCACCCCGAGTTTGTTCTATGTAGTACCTTCAGGGACTATAGCTGAGCACGTAGTGCTTGGTTACCAGTTTTTGAAAGTAAATGGGGGTATAGTTGACGAAGCCCGAAATTAGCTGAGCATTAGCAGTACTCCCCAAGAGCCTCTTTTGGAGTATTATGTCCCAATACGTGAAGCTTGTTGTCAGCAAGTGCTTTACACACTTGAAGTCCACACTGCAGATTCAATCAGGATTGCCAGTATGGATCCCGTACTTGTTTCTGATACTGTAGACTCTCCTAAAGGGGCTTGAAACCTCTTTTAGGTCCACTGCATCTCCATCCAACTGTTTGTCGGAGATGTATTATGATGGTGACATCATAACCCCAGGTCTGTCAAGAAAAGTTACAGCAATCCCCAGCACACAAGCATTGAAAGATAAAAAAGCCTCAAGGGTTCATTTAAAGGAACTGTCGAGATCAAGAAGGGAGACTTCTTGGGGATGGTGTTTACCATGGAGATGGTGGATGCTCCTCTAACCTACCTGATAGCACAGATATACTTCACACTTGTACTAAGAGTATTGGAAGATATAGACATTCTGTCTATCTATGACTAGCTGAAATCTTGTCAGAACAACGACCAGTTCTGTCAGATGCTTTGACACAAATTTCCGGTCATCATCATCCACTTTAAGGCCAAGACACCCATTTACCAGAGGGTTTGATTGTTTGCAAAGCCTGTCACTGACGCCATCGAAGAACAGTGCAAGTAGTTGCATGAACTGGGTATTAATGAACCGAGTATCTTTCCTTATTGTTCACACATTATTCTAGTCCAGCAAAAAGACAACAGTTTACGGATGTGTGTGGACTAAGGTAACAGTCTCTGATAAGGTCCTGATACCAAACATGACAGACTGTATCTGGGGCATAAAAAAAGAAAAAGAATACAACTCTTCACCTGGTTCGTGGATACTACTAGTTACTGTTGGTTGAGGACAGTAAAGAATACAAGGCTTTCTCTACCGCCCTTGGACAATGGCAGTTCAGATGCTTATCATTTGGACTGAAGAGTGTACCTGCAGTGTTCCAGAGGGTAATGCAGAATATTCTCCATGAGTTCCCAAAAGCCAAAGTGGTTGTCTACATTGATGACATCCTGATCCTTTGGTCTTTTATTGAGGAACACCTGAAACTGGTAAAATGGGTTTTAGCTACTCTCCAGGAGCATGGACTCAGGATAAAACTTAGGAAGTGTTCTTGGGTTCAAGCCAAAGTTAAGTATTTTGGTCATCTGGTTGGTCGTTTTGGCATTAGTAGGCTATCAGAATACATCCAGAAACTGGAAAACTTCCCTAAACCTACCACTGTGCGTGAGCTACGGTGATTCCTATGACTGCTTAACTTCCGAAAGAAGTTTATCCCTTTGTACTTACAGATAGCCAAACTGTTATCTGCAAAGACTGGAGGATGTAAATCCCAAGGGACCAGAAAATGTAAATGGACTGCAGAAATGGACTATGCCTCTTAATGCTTGAGAGAACTGATCAAGGAGGACATTATGAAGTCATACCCTGACTACTCCGCTGATGCTAAACCTATGGAGTTTTTTGTTAACGCTTCAGATGAGGGTTTCAGAGCTTTTTTGTACCAGAAGTCCTTCGAGCATCCAGGGGAGTGTTTGGTGATAGCACACGACTCCTTGATCTTTTATGACTGCGACATCCAGTACTCTACCATTGAGCGTGAGTTAGCTGCTCTGTGATGGGGAGTGAAAACTTTCTGGGACTTCCTCTATGGTTAGTTCATTATAATTCATTCTAATCGCCACCCCTCAATGGATCTTCATGACATAAAAATGGTGGACAGACAGTCGTCTAGCATGGACACTGGAGTACCTGTCCTAATTTAACTTTGTCGGGAAATACTGTCCAGATAATCAAAATGCCGCAGCAGATTGGTTATCCCTCTGGCCTGCATTAACAGAGTGTTTGCTTACTACTGAACTTACCACTCCCTAGCTGCCTACTTGACTCACTTTTTATAAGGAGGTTTGTGGTGGTCCAGATTCTTTTAATAGAATCTTTCAAGATAGTCGTGAACTGCTGGATGGAATGGTCGGGTATTACACCTCACTCTAAGCTGATCGAAGGAAAGCTCCGGGATGACTTAGTTCATAAGTTTCTGGACAACACTGGTCAACTAGGCTTGACAGTGCTAGAGTGTGGACGTGTTGTGCTGAGCTCTGCCATTGATGCCCTGAGATATATTTTAGCTTTGTGTTTTTTCGATTAAAATATCATTAAAAAGATATTAGTTAGTCTTATGGAGAAAACTAAGTGCTAAGAAACAGTACACCATGTCTGATCCTAACTATATCTGCCCTCAATTGTAAGGAAACGGATGAAGATCGGAAAAAATGCATAGTATGTGAATGCAAAAGACTCTACCATAAGAGATGTGTGCGTATAGTGACAACCATCAGTGAGATTGACCGGAATAACCTAGATTGGTTATGCCCTCAGAGCGTACGTGATGCTAGACAAAACAATCTAGTAATATCGAAATTGAAGGAAGATGTAAACATGAGTAATCTGGCCCTGAATGAACAAGATGTGAAAATAGATGACTTAGAAAACAAACTTGTGAAGCTTAGCGCAGACGCAGCAAATTCCACGCAGATCCCCGATCTCACTGAGAAAGTTAACTTTCTTGCCATGAATATGGAATCAAATAAAGCAACACTTTAAACATTGATAGACCCAAAACCGGAGAAACCGACATTTGCTGACAAAGTTAAGGGAAAAATTTTTTGATAATTAAATCGACTAACTAATACAACAACTAAAAATACTGAAAGAAAACGTGAGGTTGAACAAGCACTTAAAGACATTCCTATACTTAACACGAGGTCAACTACAAAAGGAAAAGTTATTGTAAACTTTGCAAACAATATGATCAGAGAAGATGCGGCAAACAAAACTCAGACATTGTTAGCTGATACTAAAACGAGAAAAATCGGAAAATTAAAACCCAAAATAATGATATGCAATGTATACAATGATGCAGATGATGTAGTAAATACTTTGAATCTAAGAAATCACTGCCTCGACCAAATCCAAAATATAGAGGATAAGATAAGTGTAGTCCTGAAGAAAAATGCCTCCGGGGCCACCACCCACCATATGCTGAAATGTGATCCTGTAGTTCGGAGGGCTATTCATGATATTGGGGACAAAGTTTCATTACGATGGGGTATCTATAATATACGTGATAGGTACCAGTTGATCACCTGCTACCACTGTCAGAGGTATGTACATTTTGAAAATGATTGCAAGTCTAAGAATGAAGATAAAGTCTGTGGGAAATGTTCCGTGAGACACTCCACCAGGGATTGTAATTCGCAACTGTCAAAGTGTATAAACTGCACAAAGTTAAACACACCAAGTGACCATATAGTAAATTCTAGAGATTGCAATGCTTTTGACTTGGAATTGAAAAGACTAGCAGAAAATACTGATCATAGTTACTAGGGATGTTATAAACTGTGGTTATGTAAATATACAATCAGTAGGTAATAAGACTGTTCAAATTCGAGAATTGATAAACCAGAAATATTTAGATGCACTAGCATTATCTGAAACATGGCCAAATAACTTGGACAAGGCAAAGGTCACTGAAATGGCAACCGCCCCCCCCCCCACACATGCCTTCTTTCACGTACCGAGAGAGGGTAGGTCTGGTGGGGGTGTCAGACTCTTTATTCATAAAAGTTACTCAGATCTGAAAACGTTGAAAAGAATTAGTGTAACAAGTTTTGAATATATAGAAATAAAATTTACGCCAAATAATAAAAGAATATTCTTTGTAACAATCTACAAACCTCCTAGAACAAAAACTATTATCTTTTTTGATGAATTCGGTACAAGCCTTGAGATAATTATCATGGAGAAAAACGAATTAGTTATCTGTGGAGACTTCAATTTTTGGATGAATGACCCATCAAATCCCGAATCTTTGGCATTTAATGAGTTACTAGAATCATATCGACCAGGGAATAATGTCGACTGCAAAACTACTTCAACTGGACATACGCTAGGCTTAGTTCTAAGTGATGACATGAATAATATTGTATCTGATATAAAAGTCGAAGAGAAATGTACTATCTCCCCAGTACACAAACTCATTATGTTTAGTCTACCTCTGCAGAACATGCATCAGTGGAGAAAATAAAATTTAGACATAAATCAAATTTTTCTCCAATTGTATTTATTGAAGAAGTTACAAAGAGAATAAATGATGCTGTCAACATTCCCTGTGATCAGGATGACCATCGTTTGTTAGGAGCTAAGTGTGCTAACTGTCTTATGACCACTTATAATATAGTGAATAAAAGTGAATATGATACCATGTGCCCACTGATGGAGAAGACTATAACTGTAAAAGACCAATCTCCTTGGTTTGATGGAGAGACTTTGGTAAAAAAGAAGGAAAAAAGATGTAAAGAAAGAAAGTGGAGTAGGTTAAAAACTGAAAGTACTTGGGTAGAATACAAAACTGCTGCGTGTCAATATGACTACCTACTAAAAAGGAAAAAAAGTGAATATTATACGAGAAAGATCCTTGAAGCAGCAACAGACATAAACAAGTTATATAGTCTCCTGAATGGTATAATGGGAAATATAAAAGATAAGAAGCTTGATGGATA
Organism: Palaemon carinicauda; assembly: GCF_036898095.1. NCBI lineage: Eukaryota > Metazoa > Arthropoda > Malacostraca > Decapoda > Palaemonidae > Palaemon > Palaemon carinicauda. Next base: position 77,845,350 of record NC_090744.1, on the reverse strand, counting down.
CAGTGACCAGGAACTAGCAAATAATTTTCTAGTATTCTTTAAAAACAAAATTGAAAACATAACCAGGTCATTTGTGAATACTCAACATCAAATTAATGATACACCAGATGCAGAGACAAAATTAATACGATCTAACAACATAACACAAGATGGCATCACCAGATTTATCAAGAGAGCAAAGAAAAAAAAAAAAAAAACTGCTCGGTTTATCCTCTGCCAATATCTGAAATAATTGGAGAGAGAGACTTTTCTAGTTTAGCTGAAGTAATAATGAGAATAGCAAATGCAAGCTTTGATGAATTTAAGTTTCCTAAATCTGAGAAAATGGCTATAGTCACACCAGTTCTGAAAAATGCACTGGACCACCAGGAATTAAGCTCATATAGACTTATTACAAATCAATCCTTTGTCTCTAAAGTGCTTGAATATTTAATTCTTGAACAACTAGTCAGCACATAGAAGTAATGGAAGCTTTGCCTGACAACCAATCTGCTTACAGAAAACTATACTCTATGGAGACAACCATCTGCTGTGTTATAAATGATATCCTTGAAATGATGGATGAAAATAAATGTGGTATTTTAATATTGCTTGATCTCAGTGCTGCCTTTGATGCATCTGTGCATGAACTGCTACTAAATGATCTACAGTCCACTGGCGTTGAATACCTAAAAGACTACTTGGTGGAAATTACTGTGTACAAATTGGAAACTCTCATTCATCATAGGAACCCTTAATCAGGGGGTTGCCCCAGGGGAGCGTACTAAGCCCAATCTTATTCTGCATCTATACTATTGGTCTATCAAAAATACAGCAAAGGCAAGGCGTGAAGTTCAAGTTTTTTGCGGATGAAACACAATTTTACTTCTCCATAAATTATATAAATGACACTACTGAAATTCTAAACCGAATCCTTGATAGTGTCAGAGAATGGATGACATTTAAACAACTAAAATTAAATAAGAACAAAACTGGATTCATGATGGTGGGCAAGAGAAACAGCGTGAGAAACTTAGGTGATATTCAAAGGAACATAAATAATGACTCGGTGCCGATATCTAGTAAAATTCGAGATCTAGGTATATTTCTTGACTGTAACCTGTCTCTAAATGCCCAAATAAATAATATACTAAAAACTGCTGGTTATCATCTAAGAAATATTGCGTTTATAAAAAAGTACCTGGACGAAAATTCCGTAAAGAAACTTGTGATAAACTGTTATTACCAGGATTGACTACTGCAACTTTACTACAATATACCATAAGTGCAACTTAAGAAATTACAAAACATGATAAACAGAGGAGCAAGACTAATAAAAGGTGTCCCAACTAGGGAAAGGATAACCCCTATACTAATTGATTTACACTGTCTGCCGATTAGCGCGAGAATTGAATTTAAAATATGTAAAATAACCCACCAAGTTATCAGAACTGGGAGTCCAAAATACTTAAGAGAATTGCTACATATTGTGCCGCCAACAAATCGTGTCAACATGCGAATAGTTATAGATGGCTTCAAATTATTGGAACCTAGATATATGTCTACTGTAGGCTCCACAGCCTTTAAATTTGCGGCCCTGAGACTACAGTATATAATAAGCTCCCACCAAACATTCGAATGATTGAAAATATTAAGGCTTTCAAGAGGTAACTGAAGGACTTTCTTATTTCATGAGTCTTTTGACAATGACTATTTAACAATAATTGAAGAATATGAGGCACGGAACGTTAAAATCTCAGAACGAATAAGATAAAACGACAGTGGAGGTCCTGTAGAGAGTGGGTTCCCCTGCTGTATGGGACTGGAAAAGCAGCCATCAAAGTAAAGTAAGCTGGGCAAGACTAGCAGGAGCAGTATTAAGGCAATGCATTTTCCAGGTATAGTCTCGGCTCTGGAGCTGCTTTTGGCCGCGTCTAAGCTATTAAGGCTATCGGCAGTAGGTATATTAATCATGCTGGAAAACCCTAAGTTTTGCAATTGTTGATACAGGGGCAAAGGTTTGTCTTGTCAATGAGATTTGACTGAGCCAACTTGTCATAGTATACCAAGTACTGTCAGGAGAACAATTAGAGGGATTGGGTGGTACCTGCCCCAGTATTTTAGGATACTTCCAGTTAGAGGTGAAGTGTCCCTCCGGGTGGAGTCTACTTCTGTTTAACTATGTGGGGGTAACTGCCAAGAAATCAACATTTATTTTGTTTTTTTATAGAAATCTACGGACGCAGCCAACCTTACACTTGATTCACCCGAGAACAGTTGGTGTATGACCACACTGCTGTTCTTCAATGGTCTATCAAGATACTCTCATTCTCAATGCTGCGTACCAAAACCGTTGTCAAGAAGGCTATCGACCCTAAACCTGATCATGGAGTGCTTTTCTGTCCTTTAATCAGGTGGTCAAGATTCAGGGAGATCATTCACACATCCAATCTGTCATTAAGATCATCATCTTTGATTGATTGATTGGTTTAAGGTTTCCGGGCATCCTAACATATACTGTGAGGTCATTGACGTCGATATCATTTATTTTTTATAAAAATTAAAAGGATATTTACCTACAACCATAAAAGTTGAATGTCATTATAGAAGTTAAATAGTTTTCGGAGACCTGCTTCAGAAATAAATCTAAAAATGCATCTCGCATAGTAGGAGACATCATGTCCAAGAATCTTAGCAAGGATGAACCTGTCATCCTCACCTCAAGCCTCAGACAGATATCTGTTTTCTTAAGTCATTATAATGAGGGCATTCGGTCAACAAATGCCTCACTGTTAAAGGTACTAAGCAGTCGTCGCAATATGATTGGTGTTGGCCCTTCAGCCGAAACTAATGTGTCAACCGAGTATGACCAATATGGAGATGACAAATAGTCGTCTCCTATTTTTGGGGCATCATGTTATACCTCCAAGGTGATATGTCATTTGTTACTTCCCTCATTTTATTGCCATCTAGACTATCCCAGGGCTTTTGCCATTTATTACAAACCAATTTCGTGATATAAGGTAGGAAATCATTACAGGGAATGGCATACCTTCTTGGTAGCGACTAGGATGCCGCATTTTTTGCCAGTAAATCAGCCTTCTCATTCCCAGACACTCCTACATGTGCTGGAACCTAACAAAATCGAACTGTTACACCTCTTCGTCTGTTAATAAAAGCCATCCTAAAATCTTTAGAACTACAGGGTTACTGGAATTCAAAACTTCTAAAGCTTGAAAAACACTCATTGTTTCACTAAAACTTGTAAAATTACCCTCCTTTTTTTCAAAGCTATTGTCTCAATAGCAGTTACTATACCATACAGTTCGGCAGTAAATATGGAAGCTGTTAGAGGAAGTACACCTCTACAATTAAAATCATTACTATGTACTCCAAATCCAACGCCAGCATCAGAATTGGAGCCATCAGTACACATACAAGATGATCCCCTATGTTCTGCAACATGTTCTATAAAAAGAGACCTGGATTGTAAGTACGTCATATTCTTCTTAATTCCTATAAAGTATTTTCAAAAAGATACGTCAGGTAATTTCCATGGAGGCGTTGATGATACCTTGAATGGAAGCACCTTAATTCTAATCATATCAATACTGTTTAATCATTGTTTCCCCCGAAAGCCATAATGTTGAGGAGATTTAGGGTGCAACTCAAAGTATGTTGAGTGCCTTACAAGTCTTACAGTCTGAAAGGCTGAAAAATTAGGGAGTCTTTGCAATCTAAACCAATAATGAATAATAGAAGACATTCGGTAAAGGTCTAGAGGCAACTCCCCTGCATCAACAAGGAGACTTGTGATAAGTGAGGTTCTAAACGCTCTTGTTTACAATATAATACTAGCATGATGTATAGAATCAAATATTTTTAACTGGCTTTGAGTGACTGAGGGGTATATTTCACATCCATAACTAATTTTGGAAAAAAATCAAGGCCTTGTATAATTTTGAAATAATAGTGTGGTCTGCCCCCATGATGTATGGGACGATACTTTTAAAAGATTCAGAGCCTCAAGACAATTAGCTTTTAATGCTTTTAAGTGAGAAACCCATGTAATCTTACAATCAAATATTAACCCTAAAAATTTAGCTTCACTTGCACATGGGATCCGTTGACCTTTGATGAATATATTCGGTTCTGGATGTACTCCCTGGATATGACAGAAATGCACAATTGTAGTTTTACTAGTCGAGAACTTAAATCCATTCATATCAGCCCACTGGATAATTTTGTTAATTGAGAGTTGTATTTTCCTCTCAACCATTGTCATTCTAGCTCCAGCAAATGATATGGAGAGATCATCCATTAATAATGTTGCGAGAACTTCCTGGGGAATGACTGAGGATATCCCATTAATTGCTACTGCAAAACGGGTTACACTCAGCACACTACCCTGAGGAACTCCTTCTTCCTAGCATTAACTCTCTGATAGAGTTTCCCCAATTCTCACTCTAAAACCTCTATGTGAAAGAAATGACTGAATAAATAGTAGTAACTCTCCTCTACATCCAAACTCATGAAACTTTTATGCATACTATATCTCCATGTGGTATCATATACCTTTTCAAGGTAAAAAAAGAGTATCACACGGTGGTATTTGGAAGCAAAGGCTTCACAAATAGAAGACTCATGTCATATCAACACATCAGTCGTTGAGTGCATTTTTCTGAATCTACATTGAATGGGTGATAAAATGCCCTTCTTTTCAAGGTACCATATCAGTCTTACATTGACCATCATCTCCCTGATTTTACATAAACAACCTGTCAATGCAATTGACCTATAATTTGCTGCTAAAAACTTGTCCTTACCGGGTTTCAAAAAGGCTAAAATAATGGATAGTTCCCAAACACTTGGGTAACTATGATCATGGCATATTCTATTAATGATGCTTAAAATAAATAACTTTTTATTTAAAGGTACGTGTCTAATCATTGCATAAGGAATTCCATCGAGTCCAGGGGCTGTATCGTTACATATAGCAAGCGCTGAATCAAATTCTATTTCAGTAAACGGAGAATTGTATGACTCTTCCTTTCTTGTTGCAAAATTTAAAACCTTTTCTTCAATGCTCCTATACTGGTGACCAGGGGCTGCTGCACACTTGTATGACATATTTGAAAAATGATCAGCCAGGGTATTGCTAACTTCGATTGCTCCAGTCATATACCGATCATTTACCATTAACATTGGTGGTGGGTTTGGGGTGAGTTTGCCTGCTATCTTTTACACTTTCCTCCACACAGATGATGTTGGTGATCTACTGTTAATGGAGGAAACAATTGATACCCAAGACTGGCGCCTAGCTTCTTTCATGGCACGACGGAAGTGTTTTCTATATTTCTTGGGTATGACTAAATTCTCCTCAGTATGGGGCCTGCGCAATCGGGTTAAAGACGTTCTTGTGACTCTGTACAGGGCAGTTAGTTCTGATGACTACCAGGGGACTAGTCGTCGTTTGACTATCCCTGTTGTGTTGGGAATGGAATTGAATCCTGCTGTATGAAGAGTTCCATTAAGTAAGTCTATGGCATCATCAACACTTTCAAACTGTTCTCCTTTTCCTTCAATTTCACTTAGCTCACGAAATCTATCCCAGTCCGCCTTATCAAGATGTCATCGTGGCGATCTCTGTAAAGGTGGACTATTGTTGGTGATTATAATGATTGGTACATGATCACTAGTATACCAATCATCTAATGTTCTCCATTTAAAGTCGAGAAGACAGTTAGAGCTTGCAACTGGTATTTCAATGTAGGACAAGGTACCTGTATGAACATGAAAATGTCCTGTATTCAGGAGTCCTACATCTTCACTCTCCAAAAGGGATGACATAATATTACCCATTGCATTTGCCAAAACATCACCCCATAAAGGATGTCTACTATCAAAATCTCCTAGTAAAAGAAAATATTGTGGGAGTTGTTTAATCCCCTCGACTATATTATCATGTGAGATGTTATCATTTGGAGGCAAGGTAAGAGAACAGATTGTGTATTTCCTACCTATATCAATCCGTACAACCACTGCCTACAGAGGGGTACAGATAGACAAAGATATTTGGGGAACATCTCTACGAACGTACATAAGACTTCCCCCATGGCCCCCAGATCATTGATCATATGGTTTCCTATAGCTAACATGCTTTCAAGGACAAGGGGTGTTAGCATCGACTTGCTCTTCTGTGGACATACAGTTATAGGGGAGTCATCACGTATGAAGAGCTTAAGTTCTTCATATTTTGCCCTTAAACCCTGGCAATTTTATTGCAGAATGTATTGAAAAACTATGGTATATTTTTTGGAAGACACCTTAGATGAAGTCTTCCCATTGGCAGTTTTTGATCTAACAATATTTCCCAGTGGTATTTCTAGAGAGAATCTTGATATAGTGGGTTTTGTGTTCGTTTTTTTCTTTGTGTCCTTTTGATCTAATTGTTGAGGAAGATGGTGGACCTCAGCTTGAATTTCTGATTTATTCAATTTACCTTCCAGTTAATCAGAAACATCAGCACACAAGACATCATATTTATTTGAAGTCGTGACTTTAATGTTTCTTATAGTGGGAGGCGAGAGAGATGGAGGTCTCTCTCTGTTTTTTTTATTAAAAGGTTGTGAGCTGTATGGTTTTTGCACCTTCCCCACTACATGTTCACCAGGTAAATTTGTTTGAAGTGGAACCTCCATCAGATCAGGGGAGGACATGGCCCGAGAGAGGTTTGTATTATTATTTAGAATGGGAGTAGATGGCTTTTCAATGCCTTTCAGATGTTTAGGTATCTGTTTTGATTTTTCTACAATTTCTGGATATAGATTTTCAATGGGACTTTCAACCTCTTTAACTACTTCCATATGTTTCTTTATCTTAGAAGTGGGAATATAATTTTCGTCCGTTTGCTTTGGCCAGTTTTTCTTCAGAACCATTGAAAAAGGTTGCCCTGGTCTTATCTATTTTTCAAGAGCTCTTTTACGAGCCTCTATAAAAGTAACCCTTTCCATGGTCCTAATGGACAGAATTTCTTTTTAAAAAATGAATTTAACACAGCTTTTAGATGTAGCTCGGTGTGCTTCCCCACAATGCATGCAATTTGAATTTTCTATGCATACTCCATGACTATTTTTTCCACAGTTGGCACAAATGCCTAGATTATTATTTAGTTTGTCCTTGCATTTCTGGCTTAAATGGCCATACATCTGTCAATGATAACATCGCAATGGTGAAGAGATATATGGTTTCACCTTTAAAGATAGCCAACCAACTTTAATAACATTTGGTAATCTTCAGTGATCAAATGTTATAATCAAAGTAGCATAAGGAATACGTTGTTCTCCAACTCTCTTTCTCATTCTGACTACTTTTACTACTTCTTGACTCCTCAGTTCATCTTCAATTTCTTTTTCCTATGACTATCCAATGTTGTGATTGTTTTCAATCATTCGCTTTGTATTGTGGATAATTTCTCTATCAAGAGACTTCCATTTCCCTGGGGAAGAATTTTGGTCTGTCCTCCACATAGAGCAACTATTTCCTTCTTAGCTTTAAAAAATTTACACGTTCATGTCTTGCATTTTCAAATTCCAAAATGAAAAATTTCTCATAATTCACTATAGTGACCGGGTAATACTTCCACTTTTCTATATTTTTTTGTACTATCATCATTCTCTCTCTCTCTCTCTCTCTCTCTCTCTCTCTCTCTCTCTCTCTCTCTCTCTCTCTCTCTCTTCTTCTTCTTCTTCTTCTTCTTCTTCTTCACTAGTATTATCTTATCATTCCTCATATGACGTAAGTAAGGTTCTAATGTTGCGCTATTAAAACCGTAGTTGGAGCTGTCTGTACCGAGGTCCATGTTTATATTTTCCAGGTCGTCAACAGCGGGGTTGGTGTTTTTTTGAAAGAACAAGACGTCAACAATGCAGATGTGTGTGTGTTTTTTTTCATCAGTTATTGGAAACTCGTTATATCTTATCTTATGATACAATGGAAGTTTTGACATGACCAGTAACAATCTTTAAACTCTTAATTTATACGTTTTTTTTTTTTTTCAATAATGAAATCCTTATTACAAGGAAAGAGAGAAGTTTATTGTTTCAACTACATTCCTCTAATATCACCAGCTACGGTATTAATCAAATATACATAGTATTATCACTTTTATTCTTAGTATCATTGGCCAAGCTACAACCCTAAAAGGCAAAGAAAAAGGATAGAAGACCAAGGGCCCTTGCAGGAAAAGCAGACCATGCTGAAATGAATAGAGAGGTAGCAACGTTTAAAAGATGAGTCATGAATAAACTATGGAAAAAGAGCACTTTTTTTAACCTATTCAATAGAAGCGTATGTGGAACTTGTTTGAACTTCATAGTTTGACTGTAAGTACCAGATTAAGAAGATCACTCTACAATCCCGCTATTGCTCGAATAAACCTAAATCAATGCCATATAGCATTAAGCCTTATTATGCAAAATGAAACAGTTAGCCATTCTTCACTAAATGAATCTATTGATATGTAAAGAAAAAAAATGGTGTCCTCTTTTTGTTCAAAAAATGATGATCAATTTAAACTTTTTCGTCGTGGCGATGTTTTCGTTTCGCTGTATTAATTCTTCAAAAACAGTTATGAAGTCATTCATATTCATTTTTTGTTGAAGACTCAACTCTAGACACAATTTAAATGATCTATCTAGAACTGGACTTGAAATTACTCGAAATGCTCATTGTTTATCGTAAAACCGTTATTATTTTCGAATAGTTTTAAGCACAATTATCTTTCTGAAAATATCCCTAATATCTTATAGTTAGACTGAATATCTGGAAATTACTCAGCCATTTATAGTCCAATCCTATAAAGTTCTTTGATTTTTGAATTATCCGAAAAATTTATATGATAATTTCAAAGATGCAATAACTTGTAGAAATTATTATTAGTGAATATATACTTTGGTATCTGTATGAAGCAAATATAAAGTTACAAAACCATATCATTAATCGGTATAAAGGCCTACTTACAAAATAAGTCCACAGGTCTGCTTTAATCTAATTTAAATACATAATCTAGAAAGAACCTTACGCAACTACGAGTGGTTCCATAAATACTCAATTATTATTACAGAGATATCAATGTAATATCATTCAGGGGAAGCAAGGTGTGGTGATGTAATCTATATTGAATTTGTTCATGAATTATTTGGTTCGCATGTAATCTATAATATCTTGGTCAAACAATTGAAATTAAAAGGAAATAAGAAAAAGATGATTTAGAGAATTATAGAAACAAGGGATGAATGGTAAGAGTGGTAAAATTCAATATATTTGGATATGTGATGGCACTTTTATGTTGATAAAAAAAAAAAAAAAAAAATACTATGGCATCAGTTTTTAAAACGTTATAAAACACTGATAGAATAGCGCAAAAAGTTACCATTGTACATTATTGATTTGATATATTTGTATTACTCATATAGCTTATAAAAATCAATAAACTTTAATTGCACACGAAGAGACCATCATTAGTCGATTTTCTTAAAATTTATAGTTAAAGTACTTTATAATAAGATCTGATTCATGCCTACTAAGTGAAGTTTCTTTGATCCAATGAATGACTATAAAGATTAAAATAAATAAAGTATTTTACACTGATCACTAATTTCAAATTATGAAAGGGACTTCAAAACCATACGATGTATTTAGCTTCATCTTACTACAGTATTAATTTTTGTCATTATTACTATTTTCATTATAATCATTGTTAGTATTATTGTTTTTTATTGTTATTTTCATTATTCATATACTTATTATCATGATTGGTAATTATCATATTTCTTTTATTAATATCATATATTCATTCAAAGAATCATTTGTCTGAATAATTAATTGAAAAATAGCTTTCAATAAACCAGGGGAAATAACCTTTCCACAGATACTTTAAGGTTCTTTCAACAAATGATACGGCAATCATGTAAATAACATTAGGAGTGTTTAGGGACCTCAGAAATATATTTTATGCAAATACAAAGCTTACTCTTTGAAAAAATCAATGTTCTGAATTGTGTATGTTCCTGTAGGAGTCATTCCTTATAGTTTACGTGCATTTGGATAAAGACCCTTCATTTTTAAAAAATCCTTAATATATTTACATCTCGCTTAAACTGAAGATGAATAAGGCCCATATCATGAAAAGCTCAGAGATAAACAATCACATTATGTACTTAGGCTCGATGGTACTTACCGGGACCAAAGAAGAAGGCAATAGATGGAGGCACTAATGCACCAGCGGATGTCTCTGTATGAGAGAAACAACAATAACTAGAATCTCATATTTAGAAACTGAAGTGAACAACATCAGCCTATTGTTCACTAATGGAGTTCTTGCCAATATTCCTGCTTTTCCTTATGGTGAAGAGAACAGATCATGACAGGAAGCCAGCCGAGCTCTTTTACAGAGTACCCTTAATTACCCAATGTGAAGCCTCCTATCATTAATTCTGATTAACAGTGGAGCATCCTCAAGTAAATTATTTCATCAAAGTTGATGTTTAATGGACAGAATCTCAAGTTAAATCTTATTATATCAAATAGGCCCATTCCCAGGAATGTAGGATAGGAATATCTTCATGCATATTTTACAATTTTCTACAGGAAACCTATGCAAAATTTTGACAGTTAAGATTCACAGGGCCCGTAGGCAATGAAATGTAAATAATTGTAGATTCTGTATTTCGGGAGTGAGAATTTCCATAGAATATTTACCTCTCTGTATCTGCAAGGCTGGTTTCTATCTGCTTCCTCTGTGACTGCTTCCTCTGTGACTTGCCTCTGACGTTCACCCTCTCTCTTCTTTTTAGATCTTGGATCTTGTAACTGAATAGAAGAAGACAGTAAATTTTGTTTTGCCTTCCTTGAAGGTTCCTTCCACACCATGGCTGGGTGGTCATTCTGTTGTTGGGTGGACATCTGTCAATATTAAAGACAGAATATAGTAGGCAGACTACAGACCTCCTCCAACAAGGGGGCGGGACGTCCAAAAGGATGGACAGACCTATCTGTCAGGAATACTGGCTGGATAGGGCTGACTGTGGTGGAGACCTTCCTATTGTTATACGGTAGATATCAAGGTGTGACAACTAATATGGCTGCCCGTGACGTGTAGACTTCCGGTCAAACTGTTCATGTGCTTGGACTTCCGGTGACACTTTCATTCGAAAGGAATTTAGATTTTTGTCACATTACTGCTTTGCAAATTCCTTTTTGGTCTGACACAAAACTGCTTTGTTTACAAATATACTATAGTAGCTTCATAGCAGTTGATTTTCATATTCTCCTTACTACATGTGTTTCCCCAACTATTGTACTTGTTAACGAAATCAGTGCAATATATAATCTTTCTATCTCTCTCTCTCTCTCTCTCTCTCTCTCTCTCTCTCTCTCTCTCTCTCTCTCTCTCTCTCTCTCTCTCTCTCTCTCTCTAACTATTGAAATTACCCTATTCATAACACTACTGGTCGCGAATTCTTTGGTTCCTGTGGAAACCATACTCATACATATAAGGACACAACAAACAAAATCAAAGAAACCATCAATTTACTCTTTTCTCAGAAAATGCTCTAGAATAAATTACCCATCTTATTCAAATTATCAAGAAAATATTTAACCTCATCACACATCCTCATGATAACTAATTTTATTCAATTCCTTAAGAAAACGTTTCACATCATGAAACATCATTTTGTTTATTAATTTCATTCAATTTCCCAAGAAAAGATTTCACATCATCACACATCATAACAAATAATATCAGAAAATAACATTAAATATCTTTAAAAGATATTCAATTTCCTTAGTATAAGACATGAAATGAGTAGAAAACACATAGTTTCTATAACCGTTGAATATCCCAATTTAGTTTTTTATCTCAGTTTCAAAAATCTTCATAATCAGCATCTTTATTATTACATAATTAAGAAATATACTTAGAACATAGTAAAAAAATTTTAGGGAATAGTTATATCTCAGTTATATAATAAAATTGCGTTTTTGTGATACCTTAACTGCTTGTGTGTTATTCACATAATCAAGAATTTTGCTTTTCAGTTGTAATGCATTTATAGGCATATCATAATATTTACATTGAAAAATCTTGCATTTCTGTGTTATTCAATAATTCTAGTAAATAAAAAAAACAACATTCACAGCCTTTTTCAATTATGTAACTTTATATTTCCCTTTCTTCTAGAAGAATCATCTATCATATCAAAACGAATTAACTTTCATGTAGTTTCTATGCTTACTGTTTCAAATTTTAAAGTGAAATGATGCAATGAATATAACTTAAGCCTTTGTATTTAATCTATGCCATTTCCTGTGCAAATATGACGGGACTAAAAATACCATATGAATATACATCTTTCTGATGCTCACCTTTTTTAAATTTTTTTACAGCTTGAACTGCTTTAATATTTTTCCTATCCTCAATTTATTGGTTATATTAGGTTTGACTTCTCTAACCTAGTTCACCTATTTACATTATACATTTTGATATTTACCCTTTTCTTTATATTTATTAATGTTAACCCTTTTATCCCCAAAGGACGTACTGGTACGTTTCACAAAACCCATCCCTTTACCCCCATGGACGTACCGGTACGTCCGTGCAAAAAAATGCTATAAAAATTTGTTTTTCATATTTTTTGATAATTTTTTTGAGAAAATTCAGGCATTTTCCAAGAGAATGAGACAAACCTGACCTCTCTATGACAAAAATTAAGGCTGTTAGAGCAATTTAGAAATAATATACTGCAAAATGTGCTGGGAAAAAAATAACCCCCTGGGGCTTAAGGGTTGGAAATTTCCAAAAACTTACTAAACATAATTCATATATTTTTTTTTTACCTTTTTTTTCCATATGTCCTGTTAGCTTTATTCAAATAATTCATCCTTTTCCTGTTCACTTTATTTATTGTTTTAACATTTTCCATTTCTTCAAAATTATTCATAATTGTTCAAGTCTGTCATTTGGACTGAAAACATTATTAACTTTTGTTACACCAGATAACGTTCAATGTAATGCCTATATAATGCAATACCTTTTTGTTTTACTAGCATTATCATTGTTATCAATCTTGTAAATTATTTAGTACACTTGTAAATGTTAACCCTCTTTGAGCTTCTATACCACAAAAATCTTTAGTACCCACAATTTTATCAAATTTTCTGGCATCATATTCATTTGTTTAAATATTTGATGTGGTCCCTTAATTATTTAGAGACATTTTTTGACCGGACCTCGGAATAGATTTATTTTATCACATAATTTTGAACTTTATCTTTAATTCTAGGATATTACACTCTATACAATCAAAATATTGAAATATATATATTTTTTTTTACAATAAATAGTCATATGATTGTTTAGGGGACTAATGAATTAATATTTTTATTGTTTAAATGTAATATCCCAGAATTGGAGATATTCTTCGAAAGTACACATTGATATAAATGTTATCCAAGGTACGAACGAGAAATGTCTCCAAATAATTAAAGGAGTTTAGTAATATTTCTTATATATGTCTAACAAAAATATGGGGGTTTTCCTATTTACCGAGTTATTCAATGCAAATGTGTCATCTTTTAAGCTATGGTTGGATTAATGATAGTTCGTAAGATATACACAGCCCTTTTAATTTGTCCTTTCTATTGTTCTATATGAACTTTACTTATACGAGATTATCTCTCCTTTCTTGTTTTAAAGGAAAAAAAAAATATTGCACAATTATTCAATACATGTATGTCCCTAGTAAATTCTGGTGCATTTTTGGAGAGAATTATCTCGAAACATGAATGACAAGTGATTATCCTGGCCTTGAATGCTTCTGCTACTAACGCAGCAGTCCTATCTCTATTAAATAAAAATTCCCATGAGGTCCGTCTGTACCAGCTCAAAGGGATTAAAAATTAAATTTTACTTTCTCAAGGGATTCTAACTTTTACATGGCTTCTATACCTATTACCCATATGACAATTATTTAAAATCTCTTAAGGTCTTTATATGGTGAAAAATTAATTCATCATCATATGCAGTCTTTGATTATTGGATATCCCACTTACTTGTTTGCATGAGTTATTGTTAATACTTCGATGGTTAGTACGTCAGAAAGATATGGTCTTGAACAGGTATATTTTCTTTATTTTTTGTATAGATTTCTTTGATTATTTTCAAATGCTATCCTAAAATTCTAATTAGTAGCAAGTCACCTATAACATTTATATTATCTTCTTATTTATCTTGATCTGTTTCATCTCATTCTGAATCCAAGTTTCCTACCTGACAACTGAAACAAAACATTGGTAGTAATATTCCTTTCAATATCTTCCTGTCTTCTAGATAATCCATCTGCTAAAGTATCAAACCTACCAATAATGAATCAAACTTCTGGACAAACTCCAGTGCACTAAGAAACCAACGATTTCGTATTTGAAAAATTGGTAAAAGCCCTTCGTTTGAAAATATCACAAACAGTTTTATGATCAGTAAATACTTTTACCTTTTGCCCTAAACTAACGTGTCCAATCATCTAAAGCCCAAATAAATGGCTGAACTGTCCTCGATGTTTTTTTTTTTTTTTTATTATTATTATTATTTTTTTTTTTTAGGACTACTGTACTATTATAATACACTAACCTCATTCGACTTCTATATTTCTGTAATAAAACATTTCTTTTATGTAACTATGGCATCACGTACTAGATACATCTCTTGGTAAGAAATTGGGTAAAACTAATACAAAATCAATCATTAATTTACCTCTTAATTGTTAAAACACTTTTATTTTTCTCATTCGCACACTACATCTTTCTTGGTTCACTCTTGTAAAAAGCTTGACTATGGTAGCAAAACGATGCATAATTAGTATGTAAGATCCTATCATTCCTAAAAAATTTCTTCATCATCATCATCTCATCTTACACCTATTGACGCAAAGTGCCTTGGTTAAATTTCGCGAGTCGTCACTATCTTGAGTTTTCAATTGAATACTTCTCATTCATCATCCCCTACTTCACGCTTCAGAGTCCTCAGCCATGTAGGCTTGGGTCTTTAAACTCTTCAAGTGCCTTGTGGAGCCCAACTGAACGTTTGGTGAACTAATCTCTCTTGATGAGTGGGAAGAGCATGACCAAACCATCTCCATCTTCCCCTCATTATGATCTCATCAACATATGGCACTCGAGTAATCTTATTCTCCTATAGTTTTTTTATATATATAACTGTCCTGCCATTTAACTCCCAATATCCTTCTCAGTGCTTTGTTCACCAATCTACTAAATCTATTCGAGATTGTTTCATTGTCATACCATGACTCATATCCATAGAGTAACACCGATTTCATAAAGTGATATATAGTCTGATTTTTATTAGAAATTTAAGGCGAGTTGGTTCCCAAATTCTACTTAACCTATCCATTGTCTGATTTGCGTTATTTCAATCTTTCACAGAACTCTAATTTTAAAGATCCTGTATTGGAGATCATAGTTCCTAAATACTTGAATGATTCTTCCAATGATATTTCATCTTCCATTGCATACTACGTTCTAATCATCTCTGTTTTTTTTTCTATTTATCATCAGCCCAAACTCATGTGATATTTCAAGCATTCTGATAAGCAAGCATTTCAAATCCTGTGGTGTTTTGCTAACAAGGACAGCATCATCAGCATACTCTGTGTCGGCTAGATTTCTATCACCTATCTTGTACATTCTTTTGCCACCATCTCTGACTATTCTACGCATTACAAAATCCATGAGGAGAGTAAACAGCATAGGTGATAACATATTCCCTTGAGGTACTCCACTTTTAACTGAAAATTAATTTGATAAGATTTCATTAACATTAACTTTGCACTTGCTATGCTCATGAGCAGACTTTATGAAAATTACATATTTATCATGAATTCCATAATAAAACAGTGCTCTCCACAAAATTGGCCAGTATACACTATGAAAGGCTTTTTTCATAGCCAACATATGCCATCAAAAGGGGATTTCTATACTCTACACATTGCTTTACAACATGTCTTAAAATGAATATTTGGTCAGTGGAACTTCTAATTTTTCTAAATCATGATTGTTCACATCTCAGGTTTTCATTAATCTTTCTCTCCAGTCCCTTTAGAATAAGCATACTATACATTCTCATAACAACTGACGTAAGTGTTATGCCTCCATAATCAATGCAATCAGTCAGGTCTCCTTTTTCTTTTATTTTCACCAACAATCCCAGCTCCCTTTCATCAGATTTTGCCTCTCGATGTCACATTCTACAAAATATTCTTGTAAGTAGTCCGGGGGTTACTTCAAATTCAGCACCTATTCCATCGTATCCTAGGTCTTTCCCTCTCCAGTCTCTTGAGGACAGCTTCGACTTCAAACACACTGAATCCCTTCATAGGCACATCAAGGTCTTCATCAGCTTCAAGTATATCAATCAAATTATTCCCTTCATATCTCCTATTCATAAACTCACCAAAGTTATCCATCTAATGTTGACTTTCTTCATCTCATGTTGCAATAACAGAGTCATCTCTCTTTTTGATAGGAATATGCTTCTTCTTCTTTGCCCTAGTCAAGATTTCCTTAACAATTCCATGAGCAATTCTTACGCCTTAGCCAGGTCCTGAATCCGTAGCTTTGTTAGTGTCATCTGCTTTTCTGTCTAAATATTCTCTCAAGTAATTCCTGACTCTTCTTTTGACCTCACTATCAATAGAGGAATACTTAGCATGGTCTACCTTGTAATTTTCATCACTTCCTCAAAAACTTTCAACAATAAATTTCTGTCTTAGTATCCTTATTATAGTATCCCAAGTAACATTTGATATCCATGGCTTCCACCTTGTAACTGCATGTCCCAAGACTTCAATATCAACTTCTAACTGCATGTCCCAGGAATTCAATACCAACTTGACTGATATATGTTCTTAATATCACACCATTCTTCATTATTTGTCTTTTCACCATCTATAAAAGTCTCCAAGACTGCAAATCAATTTCTACATTCATTTGCTAATGTTTCTTTGTGCCCTTATTCTGGAAGCTTAGTTGTATCAAACTTGTTGGGTGCTTTCAGTTTTAATTGCAGTATGGAATATGGGGAGCAGGTGATCACAACCAGTATCTGTACATCTATAGCTTCTTACATTTCTCAGAGTCCTTCTCTCTTTATTAATGGCAATGTGATCTATCTGAGTTTTGTAAATGTCATGTAGTGAAGTCCATGCTTATTTGTGAATGTTCTTTTGTTGAAAAAGAGTGCCTCCTAGGACAAGGTTTTGCTGATTAGATATTTATTATATGCTCCATTTTCATTTCCATCTTCGTGAAGACCGTAGACACACATCATAATTCCTTCATTATTTCTGTCAACTTTAGCTTCGATGTTCTCAATTTCGATTTTCATACATCTCTGGGAACTCATCTGATACACTCTGCAGTTCTTCATAGTATTCATCTTTCGTTTCTTCGCGGGAATCCTTTGTTGGGGCATAGCAATCTATAATAATCATATTGCACTGCTTTTATTTGAAGTCTGCTAGTAACAATATACTATTTACAGTGTGCCACTTGGTTAATGTCTTTTCTGCTCTTGGTGTCCTCATCATTCCTACCCCTTTTTTTTCAACTCCATCCGATCTTACTGGGTATACATATATATATATATATATATATATATATATATATATATATATATATATATATATATATATATATATATATATATATATATATATATATATATATATATATATATATATATATATTACCTTGGTCTAAAGTTTCCTCACCCATCCACTTTCAACAGGTTCCACTTAGGGCTAAGATATCCAAACAATATTTTATGAAGTCACTCTCCACTTGCTTTCACTTCCCAAGTTGATTTATGATTCTAACATTGTTATTACCTTTTTTTCAGTTTTTCTTCACTAGTTATAAAACAGGAGATTCTTGGCATCCCGCTAAGCCTTGGACCGGGGTCCATTCTGTCATCTTCTCTTTCCATGACTGACTAAATGCATAGAGGATTCATTGTCTAGATACATCAAAGGATATCTAGTTCCTTGTGATGCGCAATGCCTATCTAGCTAAGGCAAGTGACCCGTGCTGGTCCATACTAAATGTAGTAACATCAACTGCCAGGCATCATGAATAAAAGCCGAATAGATAGTTTGTCTATCGCCTGAAACCGGTTCCATCACCCTGCTGCCAGTGATTTCGTCGAGATTTAGACGGCCATTTCCTCCACACCCGAAGGTCTCATTTTTCCACCAAGCTCCACCAAGCTGTTCGTCCACTTATACGAATATAACTGTTGACAAACATGGATTGCTAAGATATACCACCTAGTACGGTAAAAATCTAATTTTATGTGCAGCAGAATTTTTCACAATAACACTTATTCTATTTCATATGCATAAACTATCTACAATATTTACTTGCACTATTCAATTGTATGGTTTTGATACTTTTTAATCTCAATCTTTAATCCTGCTTTCTCCTTTCTGAAGACTAGTTTTGATATTTTCAAATGGTTCTATATATCCTTACTGAATATAGTATCATTATTCAAATTTACTTATACAATATCTATTTCACTTAAATATGCAATAACAATCTGTCAAAAGTCGAAGGAGTAGATGTGAGCCCATCGGCTTCACTCAAAATTCTAAATATTCTTCTAGAATAATACAATGTTTGTATTTTTTCGTCTACGGCAATCGCCAATACCAACTAAGTATCTCTGCTCCTCATTAACTGAACCAAAACATCATTTATTACTGTGATAGACATTTCATCAGAACCGTATTTCTATTCAAATTGCGATACTTTATTAGTAGTATATGAATTCCATTCTTATTTGGAATAATTTTAAGGGAGAATTATAAGGAGACTTCTTCGTTTCTACTCTCAGTTTACCTGTTATGGCTGATAGTTCGTTTTTTAATTAGTTATCGGTTTATAGAAAGTTTGGTGCAGTCGTCTATTTGTTTTAGTGTCGCAACAGACCAATTTAACTAACCTACCGCCTGTAATGGCTATTCTCTGCTTATTTCTGTTTAATATCGTTAATCTTCTCTGTATTCTGGAAAATCAGTGTTATCTATCTCTTTATCTGCCCCTTTATCTATGCTCCTTATTGTTATTGATGCCCCTTTTTATAATGTTATTACTTGTTATCTAATCCCTGCTCCTATACAAAATTCATTGCCCGCTATTCAGATGGAGTACTCCATCGGAGTAATTTATATCTAAATTGTGTGCATACATTTTCCTTCATCTGAGGTAAATGATTGTCTATTCTTAAAGAAAAATAAGGTATCCTATTATTGGTTAAGATTTCTTCACATACTGTATATATACGGGTTAGCATATTAGGCATTAATATGATTTCTTTAGCTAGTCTCTAGCTTATTACATTTAAGTACTGATCAGACTTGATATTGCATTTACTTGTTAACATAACTCATTAAGAATTCATATGCTAATGGCAACATAATCTCTTTATTTTTCTTCTGCCAAAAGAGTTGCAATTTGTTTTATAGCCCATTAGTCTATAGTTATATAACTCTAGTATATAGTATCACCCTATAGCAACATAATTCATTCATATTCATTAAGCTATAGCTTTATAATTCTTTTATAACTCATCTTCCTATAACACTAAATTCTTTTTTATTTATTTACCCTATAGCTATATAACTCATACCTCATCTGCCTATATCAGCAAAATTTTGTTATATTCATTAACCTAGAGCTACATCGGCCTGTTAGGATCATATTTCCTTTATATTTAAATATCTTGCAGCCATCTAATTCGTTTTATATTTACTAGCCTCTGACTATACATCTCTTTTATATCTCATTTGCCTATAGCAACAAATTTCTCTTACCTATTAGCCAATAGCTATATCTGCCTGTTAACATCATGAAATATTTAAATTTCATTTACTGATACCAATATAACACACTTATTTTTCATCTGCCTAAAAGCAATACTTTTTGCAATTCCTATGTATCTACACTATTCTATTGTATTATATTGACTGTCGCCATTTTACTTTATTTATATGACACCTGTGATATAATTATAAAAAGTATATTCACTATCTTTATATTCTTTATTTCTAAGCTCTCTTATTCCTCCTTGCTTTATATCTTTTATTTCCATTTCCTTTTCTTCTTGGGTGTCTTTTTAAACTATCAAAGCCGTCTCCGACAAATTGGCCATTTTTTTTTTTTAAATGACTTGTCATTAGCGAGTAAGGAACATTCGACCTGACCATCTTATTTTATTTTTAGTCTATACTTCTTACAAATAAAATTCATTCTTCGTCAATGTATCGTTTTCAACAATATTTAAGGTCTCCAATGGAAAACTCACATTTAAGAAATTAAAGCATCGTACATCATTTGACATTATTTTTGCCAATATTTCTCTATTTAACTATACGATCCATGCCCCTTTTTATTTGGTTGTCTGTAATCTTTTTTTTTTTTTTTTTTTTTTTTTTTTTTTTTTTTTTTTTTTTTTTTTTTTTTTAACTAACTTGTTTTCACTCCAAATAGCGGAAGCAGGAATACCCAAATAACATGTTACTCTACTGAGACCTACCATATCAGAAGTACTACTAGTACCAGAGTCTAGCAAACTAAGTCCTTCCCTTCTTTCTATCTTCCAAATTGATTTTTGTTGGTGACTACTGTCTATAGGATAATATAGTCGCTTGCAACGTGGATGGACCTCCATTACTTACGTTGTCCTACCTATCTATTATTTCCCTGTCGTCTTGACTTTCTTTACAACCGGCTATAGTCACCTTGGAATTTTCTGTTGTACTTTTTGTAAGATTTGAGTTTTCTCTTTGGTCTGTACCGGAGGGATTATCTGAGAAGTGATTTCTGTTTTGTTGTGATGAGGTTTCTTATCTTTATGCCAGCTTTCCTGGTCTCAGTGACCACTCTTTTGACAATACTAACAATTTTAGCGCCTTTTCTAGCTCTTTGTACGAAAACTTCCCATATATTCAAATGTGTCCTCTTTTTTTCCTTTATATTGATTATTTCATGGAACTGAATTTCTCTTAAAGAGCTGCTTATCCTTCTGGCTATATTTATGGTAATTTGTGCTATCGGTATAATCAACAGATCTAACTTCCCTGTAACTATCTAAATTTTCTTTTATTTCACTCGTAGGATATATTGCTTTTTGATCGTTAGATTTCTTTCCTAATTTCCCAGTGTTTTGGGTAACTCCCCTTTCTCTTCGTTAAAATCAATTCCTAGGATGCTACATGCTACTTGAGATAATAACTCAATTACAACTCTGCAAAGTCTATGGTCATTGGCAATTTTATTCATCTTAAATAACTTATATTATGTCTTTTTTCAAATTCATGGAAAGCGTTGATATTTTCAAATATCTTATTCAATGTGGTTTATGCATCGCCGACCTCAGCATTTTACTAACATTGTCGGCTGAAACTAGATATCCTACTTCTCATATCGTATCAGCTAAACCTTTATCTACATAACAATTCTCTAATCTTTGTTTCACAGGATTATATCTACTCACATTTCCACATAAGCGTCTGGTTTGAGATAGTTTTCCTATTGAATTCATATTAACAGGGTCAGTTACTATGATAGTCTCTAAACATATTTATAATGGGAAGTTTATCGCCTTTTCTTGCACTCCTACGTGTAAAATCTAAATCATACGTTAATCTTAAATTATATGGCAGTGAAATTTTAATGACAGCGACATCACTTACAAAAAATCATATTTCGATTACAGAGAAAAAAAATACTCTATATGAGGCACTAAAAATCAGAACGAGAGAGAGAGAGAGAGAGAGAGAGAGAGAGAGAGAGAGAGAGAGAGAGAGATAAGATATTTCTCACATATTTCTGGACAATTGCGATTCAACCATTTTCCTCGTATGAAAAATAATTCTTCTTTTTCTTTCTTTTTTTCTTTCAAGGTTCCTCTAGTAGTAGGCTCTCTGCAAGTAATTTTTGATAAATTTTTCACTCTGTTCAACATTACACGATTATTATTCAGGACGGCTGCCACCAATGTGAAGCCTCCTGTGAAAAATTCTGGTAACAGTGAGTTTCTTTAAGTAAATTATTTCCTCAAAGTTAATGGTTAATACACAGAATCTCAAGTTAAATCTTATAATAAATAAGTCAATTCTTAAGAATATGGAGTATGGATAGCTTCATTTATTTTCATAGCTTACTAGAGGAAAACTATGCACAATTTTAACAATTAAGGTTCACAATGTCCGTAGGCAATGGAATATACAATATTGTAGATTCTGGATATTAGGTGGTGTGAGGATTCCGAATATGTTCTTCCCCTCTTGGTCTGCAAGGCTGCGTTCTATCTTTGTCCTCTCTGATATGCCTCTGACGTCTACCCTCTCTGTTCCCTTTAGTTTTAGGATCTTATAACTGAATTGCAGAAGACAGGCAATCTACTACCCTCCTCCAACGTCCCTTTTACACCATGAATGGATAGCACCAATTATTAAGAGGGGTTACTCGTTACTTGGTGGGTAAATGTCGATTCTAAAGAAAGAATGTAATGGGTCAACTCCAGATCTCTCCCCAAGGGGGCAAGATGACTAAAAGACGGAACAGACCTCTCTGACAGGAATACAGGCAGGACAGGACTAACTGTTGTTGAGATCTTCCTATTTTTATGTGATAGATGTAAAGGTGTGACAACCAAGATGGCTGCCAGTGATGCGTAGACTTCCGGTCACCTTGTTCACGTCCTTGGACTTCGGCGATACTTTCATTTGAAAGGAATTCAGAGTTGTGTCGCATTGCTGCTTGGCCACAAAACTGTTTCGTTTACAAATGTATGACAGCAGCTTCCAGACACTCGATTTGATTATCTCTGTACTACATGTGTTTCTTCTTCTTATTGTACTTGTTAACGAAATTACTAAAATTTATTTGTGTCTCTCTCTTTATCGACTAAAGAAATAACCTTATTCATGATACCATCATAGAAGTGCCCCAGACCTGCAGTATCATCACTACCCACACCACATGCCTTCAAGTATGTGGATAAGAAGCTAGACCTCACGTAGCCTGTCACCATATAAGAAGATAAGATTGGAACCTTTATTACTGAATCATCAAA
>NC_090744.1:77804656-77814656 GCF_036898095.1 Palaemon carinicauda | reverse complement strand
TTGAGCCAGGTTAAATCTTAGGTGAAATAGTCTCTATTGAGGAGTGGGAAAAGCATGCTCAAACCATCTCCATCTACCACTCACCATGATCCCCTCTACATAAGGCACTCGCGTAATCTCTCTTATAGTTTTATTTATAAACAAGTCCTGCTATTCAACTCCCACTAATCTTCGAAATGCTTTGTTCTCAAACCTACAAAATCTGTTGAATATAGTTTCATTGTCATACCACGGCTCATATCCAAACAGTAACACCGATCTCACTAAACAGATATATAGCCTGAATTTGATATGTAATTTCAGGCAATTTAATAGTCCAAATTTTAATTAACCTTGCGTTGTTTGATTTGCTTTTTCAATCTTTCATTAAACTCCAATTCAAAAGACTAGTATAAGAGATAATTTTTCCCACATATTTAGATAATTCCACTACATTATTCTTTTCTCCTTATAATGATATTTCATATGTCATTGCATAATCTGATCTCATGATTTCTAGCTTTCATTTATTTAACTTGAGTCTAACCTCATGTGGTATTTAATGCATTCTGGTAAGCAGGTCTTACAATTCCTGTGGTGTTCTTCTAATAAGGACAGCGTCCTCAGCATACTCTTGGTCAGGTAATTTCCAGCTACCAATCCAGTCCAATGATTCTCCACCATCCCCATCTGTTCTATGCATTAAAAAATCCATGAATAGTATAAGCAACATAGGTGACATCACATTCCCTTGGGGTTATCCACTGCTCACTGAAAGTTCATTTGATAAGACTTCACTAAAACTAACTTTGCACTAACTATGCTAATTAAAAGACTTAATGAACTTCACATGTTTAACTGGAACTTCATATCAATGTAAGACTCACCACAAAATTGGCCGGTGCACACTATAAAAGGCTTTTTCATAGACCACAAATGCCCTCCAAATTGGAATTATATAATCTACACATTGCTGTGCCCCATTTTATAAATAAATGTATGGTCAGTGCAACTAACTTTTCGAAAAGCTGTTTGTTAATCTCTCAGTCTTCATCAATATGTTTGCGAAGTCTCTTTAAAATAAAAATATTATATATCTTCATGACAACTGACGAAAGTGTGATGGCTCTGTAATTATTGCAATTAGTCAGATCTCCTTTGTCTCTCATTTTCACCAACACTCCTAGCTCCCATTCATTGGGAGTTGCTTCTTAACGCCAAAATTGAACAAAATAATCTTGTAAGTATTATGGGAGTCACTTCATTTTCGGTTAATATCTTCGTAACAGTTATTCCATAATATCAAGGGGCTTTTCATCCTTTACATTTTTAATGATATATTCAACTTCAAACATAATGAATTTAGCAAGGGGCACATCAAGGTTTTTCTCAGCTATAGGTATATTTATCAAATTATTTCCTTTTTGTCTTCTGTTCATGACCTCATTAAAGTGTTCCTTCCAATGTTGCTTTTCTTCATTTTTTGTTTTTATAACAGATCTATCTTTCTTTTTGATGGATATATATTTTTTTTTGCCCTACAAATTTTATTAATAATTCTAGGAACAATTCTTACACCATAGACTCTCCCTGAATTAATAGCTCTTTCACCCTCATCTGCCTTCCTGTCTAAATATTCTCTCCAGTAAATTTTGACTTTTCTTTTGTCAACACTATCAATATCGGAATACTCATCATGCTCTACCTTATAATTTTCATTACTTCCTTGAAAGCTATCAACATTAAATGTCTATACTTATCTCGTTTTTATAGTTTTCTAGGTATCATTTGGTATCCATGGTTTTCTCCTTGAAACTGCATGTCCCAAAACTTCCCTACCATCTTACTGATAAATGTTCTTTATATCACACCATTCTTTATTGATTGTAATATTGATTGTCTGTTCTTCGTCTACTGAAGTGTGTAAGACTGAATATAGATTCCTACATTAAATTGCAAAGGTTTCTCTGTGCTTGTCTTCCAGAAACCTAGATGTATTAAACATAGGTATTCTATCTACCTTTTGGTTTGGTGCTTTCAGTTTTATTTTTTTGTAATTGCCATATGGTGAAGTGTATGTACATATATAAATGTTCTACTATTGGAGAAGAATACCTCAAATAACAAGATTGTTTGTTGAATTAAAACTTATAAAATGTGCCCCTTTTTCATTTGCTAATTTTCCAAGACCCCTCACCCATTACATTCATCAACTTTAGCATTGAGGTCACCAATCCCAATTTCTCGAATCTGATTTATTATGAATTGTAGTTCTTCGCGGAATTCATCTTTTTTTTTTTTCTTCAGTGGAATCATTTGTTGGTGCATAATATATTTTACTTATATTGCATTCGTTGACTGATACTTTGCAAGTAACACTAATATTTACAGCTCTTTAGTCCGTTAATGACTTTTCTGCTCCTGTTGTCATCATCATTCAAACCCCTTCGCTTCCAACTCCATCTGATCTTCCTGTATATATATATATATATATATATATATATATATATATATATATATATATATATATATATATATATATATATATATATATATATATATATATATATATATATATATATGTATATATATATGTATTATATATATATATATATATATATATATATATATATATATATATATATATATATATATATATATATATATATATATATATATATATATATATATATATATATATATATATATATATATATATATATATATATATATATATATATATATATATATTTATATATATATATATATATATATATATATATATATATATATATATATATATATATATATATATATATATATATATAATATATATATATATATATATATAACGGATTTTGAGCGAAGCGAAAAATTTATTTTTGGGTGAGGTAGCCATGTTGTCCTGATGGAGGTTCCTAATTGGTAGCTTTCTAGGGTATATTTGACTACAGTGATATTCCCAGAGAATTTTATCTCAAGGTATCCAGAATTCTAACTCCTGGAGCGAATATCCATAAATAAGCTCATAGGGATATCGCATAATATCAGAGGACGTATTCATGACACGTCACATAGCTATCTTCGCCCCGAATAGTATTAACGCTTCGAGGGCGATATAGTGACAAGAATCCGAAACGAGAATGAACAGAGAGCCGCTCATAAGGCATCTCTCCTATTCCGTTTCCAGTGTGTATCTGTTTAAGGCGGTAGCGCCCTCTTTATTCCTTGTAGCGATATAGATACTGTATTATAGGGAGGGGTCAATAAGCCCTTTTACAATAAAAGGAAGGGCGGGTCCATCAGGACGACATGGCTACTTCACCAAAAAATAGATTTTTCTCTTTGCTCAAAATCCATTTTTTGGGCTCAGGCCATGTCGTCCTGATGGAAGTTTACCAGAGCATTACTGTATCTGTGGATTCCCAATCAGTGCTGTACTCTCAAGAAAGTATTTTCCTGGTCCGTCTAGACCTAGAGACCTATGATGTTATGGTCATACATCATTTCATCTAAGCATGAACTATGTTAGTGCTTCCTGCCCCCTACAGGGAAGAGTCGTACTAGACTCTGGAAAAAGTCTCGAGGCATACATAATAACTTATGGATGACAAAATGACAAGCTTGTATAGTGCTCTTGCCCTATACATTATAAAGCAAAGTTTGTATAAGAGTTGCCAAAGTCAGAATGAATTTGTGACACCTTCCCCAGTGTGACCACTCTTAATGACTATCGGATAAAGGTCATATCTGCATATGAACAAATTTGCATCTCTGCCACTCTCCTGTTAGGGTACCACCCTAACCCTTCCTAAGGAAGGGTTAAGGAGAGTGGAGTTTTGCTTGAATCAGGGAACAATCTTAAAAGACACACCATGATAAAAATATCCATATTTTAATGTTAATGCTCAGTACATATCTAATAAAAATGAGTGTGGGCGAATAAAATGCAGGGTTCACTATGAACTAGTTTATTAAAATTTAATAAACGTGCATATCAGATCTAACTTTATAAAATTTATAAAAAGTGGATGATATCTATTAAAACACAAAGAAAACAGTCAACAGAAAATATTGTTTCATCTACCATGAAACCGACTTGCCCCTTCAATTGAATAAGTAATAATGCTACAGTCTGTATACTGTTTAATTACACTAGCGTAAGAAACGCTTAGCACAAGTGTCCGTATTATGCTATAGTTCACCAACGTCAATGGAACAGTTCGTAAGGACATTTTCGTGGCCTATCGCTCAGTGTGTAGTACACATAGTGACTACACACCCACCCTCTTAATTAATCATCCCAAATTAATTACACTGTTCCTCGCAGAGTTAAAACAGAAGGTTAAAGGATTCTACCTGCTGCTACCACAGATTACTTGAGTTGCTCCACTTACTTTGCATAGTGCATAAAGAACACTTTGGATGACCACCAGCTTGTGTACGAACAAAGATGTTCAAGGTCCATATAAATAAGGAAATTTTATGGAAGAAACAACTCCTCTCGAATCATGACTAGCGGGTGTACTGTCAGGACCCGATTTGCGAATAACACAGGTGAGTTTCGCCCTTAGTAATAGAAAACCTTGAGCCCGAGGTTTCTCCTCTGAACAGCTGTCCTCTCATAAAGTCTGAAGTTCCATGAAGATAGACCTTTAGGCACTCCACTGGACATAGAGATACATCTTCCTTCAGAGGACAGATTCTCTAGGGACCCCACCTGATTTTGTGTAGCATGTTCTTGGTAAGAAACTAGGGAGAGAAAATCATGAGATGTAGGTTTCTGGTTTTCTGCGATGAAGATAAGACAGTCGACTTCTGTACTCGCTGAGACAGGGATGGATCCGGTAGCGGTACAAATTTTAGGCGCAGTTCCAATTCCAGAGGGAACCACACGCTATTTGGCCACTTGTGGGCCACTATTGCCGCCTTCCCTTTGAAGGATCTCAGTTTGTCAAGGACCTTCAAAAGGAGGTTGTGCGGAGGAAATAGATAAATACTGGACCATCAGTTCCAGTCTAGGGACATAGCGTCCACGGCCTCCGCTAGCGGATCCTCGTATCTGCAGCTATGGGACTTGACTCGAGATGAAGGAGAACGATCCTGCGTATAGGGACCATTCTGACTCTATTGGTGTAAACCTGGATAGAGCGTACGCTGTCACATTGCGGAACCCTTCAAGGTGAACTGCTGACAGGGGGCATTTCTTCCTTTCTGCCAAACGAAAAATGGCCAACATCACTTGGTTGATTTGAGGTGACCTCGAACCTTGTCGATCCAGGCATCTCACTATCACCTTGCTGACTAGAACCAGTCTTATGTGGGTCGAGTGGCGAGGAGATACCTTCTTTAAAGTCAGAAGTACTGCCATGGCTTCTAGAAAGTTGATGTGAAATGACTTGAAGAGATTGGACACAGCTCCTTGGACTCTCTTCTGATGAGAGTGACCTCCCCAGCCTTCCTTTGAAGCGTCTGTGTGGATAGTTACTGACGGGGAAGGAGGTTGAAAAAGTATTGATTTCTTCAGTTGCTTGGCATTGGACCACGGCTTGAGAAGAGTTCGCAGTCGAGTCAGTAGAGGTCTTATTAGATCTCTTCGCGCGTGTGATGCGTATGTCCTCCAGACTCCTGTTGCATCCTTTAGCTGTGCTCTTAACACTAGATCTATAATTAAAGCAAACTGTAGAGAGCCCAGCACTCTCTCCTGTTCGCGTCTTGATATCCGTTTGGATTTCAGCAGTCTCTTGACAGATCCTGCTATTTCCTTTCTCTTCTTCCCAGGAATGGAAAGTCGATGTGACTTCAAATTCCAATGGATCCCCAACCACTGAAATTTTTGAGCTGGAGAAAGTCGAGACTTTTTTATATTGATCTTGAATCCTAAATATTTCAGGAACTGGATCACTATCTTAGAAGCTTGCATGCATTCTGTTCTGGATGCTGCCCACACCAGCCAGTCTTCCAAGTAGGCTACTACTTGGACCCCCTTTAGGCGTAATTGACGGACGGCTGCGTTCGCGAGCTTCGTGAAAATCCTTGGGGCTATGTTTAGCCCGAAAGGCATGGCTCTGAAGGCGTAAAGTTTTCTATGTAATATGAAGCCTAGGTATGAGGAGAAGTGGCGATTAATTGGAACATGCCAATAAGCGTCAGACAAGTCTATAGAGACAGTATATGCCCTCTTGGGCAGTAGGTTATTTATGTCTTGAAGTGTGAGCATTCTGAACTTATAGTTCTTTATGAACTTGTTAAGTGGTGACAAGTCTTGAATGACTCTGAGCTTTTCTGAGTGCTTCTTTGGAACACAAAACAGCCTCCCTTGGAATTTGATGGACTTAACTTTCCGTATCACTCTTTTGTCTAAGAGCTCTCGGACGTATTTTTCCAGAATGGGGGTTGAGTGTTGGGAGAATTGAGGAAATTGAGGTGGAGGGTTGAATCAACTCCAACATAGTTAATTCTTTATTAGGCTGTGGGCCCAAGGATCGAAGGTCTAGCGATCCCTAAATAGCTGTAGCCTCCTTCCTACTGGAAGCATTTCACTTCTGCTGTTGTGGACCTGAGGCCTTGCCTCCTTGACCGCGTCCTCCCCTGTATCCCCTTCCTCTTGAAGGGCGTCTAGAAGAACCTCTGGCTGATCCTCTAGCCCTCTAACGAAAGGAAGAAGTGTGCCTTTCGAAGGCTGGGTTAAAAGCTGGATGGAGGTTGTGCCATTATCTGAGGAACCGTGGTCACAGGAAGTTGTTGCTGTTGTTGCTGTCGGTAAGGTATAGCCGGCCGAGAAGATGGCCTAGGCCTTTGTGTCTACCTCTTGAGTAGGGGACCCTCATCCTGAGAAGACTTCCTCTTAAGATCTAAGCCCCACTTTTTGAGAAGAATCCTATTCTCTGTGGCGGCCTTGTCTACTACCTCTTTAACCACATCGTTGGGAAAGAGGTCTTTACCCCAGATACTAGAGGAGATCGGTTTCCTCGGTTCGTGCCTCACCGCAGCCGAGGCGAACACGAACTCTCTACAGGCTCTCCTAGCTTTAATAAAGCTATAGAGATCCTTCGTAACTGTGGCCAGATGAGTTTTGGCCACCACTCTGAACATGTCCTGGTTCTTGGGGTCACTTGCCATCGTTTCTAATGTCGTTTGCAACGACATCGATGCCGCAAGTCTTTCCTTCGTCTCTTGCTCCCTGCGCAAGAGAACCTCCGACAGCTTAGGGAGTTCCTCGCTGAACTGACGTTCAGCAATATCAGCTTCCAGCTTCCCGACTGAGAAGGTAAGGTGTACGTCCTTCCAGTCTCCTGGGTCCTAGGGCAAGGTCAGAGATAACGGTTTGCACTCCTCCAAGGAGGGGCATGGTTGCCCTGCCTCCACCGCCTTTAAGGCTGCCTTATATCCCTTTTCCATGAAGGGAAAAGCTCTGGTAGGAGAGGCCACAAAAGAGGGAAGCTTCTTACTCAAGGCTGACACCTTTGAGTTCGTGAAGCCCCTCTCTTTTATCGAGCTCGATAGTAACGCCTGAGCTTTACTATGGTCCAAAACTATGACCTCCTTTGGCTCAGTCTCCTCCTTTGAGGCTGGCTCCTTCCTAAGGCGGACATAGCAGTCCGGGTAGGAATCTTTATTGGGCCAAAATTCCACCTCTTTCAGAGGAATTGCTCCCAACTTTTCTGATATGATGATCTTCCCGATTGTCATTGGCATGTGTTCGGCATACCTCCAAGGATTGGTATCCGAGCACAAAGGGAGATCCTTCACGATGAGTCGCTTCTGGGGCCCATGTGATGCTGCAAGTCTACGTATCTCCAGTTTCATTGCAGCCTCCTTCTCCTCATTCTTCTTGTGAATTTGTTGGATCTTCTCAACAATACAAGAAAGAGTCCTTCCCAGGTCAACTGAGATAGCGGACGATGTAGAGGGAACAGGTTCTGGGTCCGGAACCGATGTAACCGACACCTTATCGATTTCTTCCTCTTCTACTCAAGGAGCCTGGCACAGCTCCTCCTTTTGACCTTCTCCTAGAAGGTCCTTCTCTGTAGAATCCGACACCTCCGACATCCTATCGTCCAATTGGATGTCTTGAAGGGGGGCCGAGACTTCAGAATCCACCGGATTCTGGGCAGTTGGTATCCCCACCTGAGGCTGGAGGATGATTGCATCAGCCGATGCTTTAGGGAAAAGGTAGGCCCTCATCTTCTCATTTGGAAGGTAGGGGCCTGAGGTGTTTTTCTGAAAACCCTTCACCCAGGATCGCAGCTTTTCCCTGGCAGCATCCCTTGACTCCGTCGTCAAAAGCCTCAATAATCAGGTTAGAACATACTGTGCAAAACTGAGGGTCCCAATACCGGAGATCACCTCTGGAGGCTGTGCATGCTGCGTGCCTCCTACAAAG
Source organism: Palaemon carinicauda (assembly GCF_036898095.1). Lineage (NCBI taxonomy): Eukaryota > Metazoa > Arthropoda > Malacostraca > Decapoda > Palaemonidae > Palaemon > Palaemon carinicauda. The sequence goes on along the minus strand of NC_090744.1, from coordinate 77,806,291 downwards.
TTGATGTCCACAGAAGTACTTACGGCGGATATTACAGAACACACTCCCGCACTCTGGATGGTCCTCCTGTAAAGAGAAGAAAAATCCATGAGTATCAAGTGAAGGCATTTCACTTATATTGAAATATTTAGCTTATATAGAAAAGCTATAAAAGAAAGAATGAAAGACAGATACTTGTATTTGCTGTCCAGTCAATTGCCGTAACCTCCCAAGATATGAAAACTAAGGTTAATTCCATACTAGAATACTTTATGTAATTTCCTAAACGGAAATTTAATGTGTAGTTTTAATATACGGGATTGAAAGAATACAGAAAGAACTCACTTTCTATATAAAGTACGGTCTCAACAAAAGGCTGTAAAAGATAACATTAAGTATGATGAAGAACTTTAGTGTTATCACAGACTCTCTGTACAGCAGTTTCTACTAATGCAGTGTGTACTACACTACGAATATAGCAACTACTGTACATCGCATACTATTGTGCTGGCCAGCAACTACCCCTTTATAGATCAAAGATATACTATCTTTAACTAATAGGCGGCAGCCCACTGATTCGCAACTGTGTGAGGGCCGGCAATCATTGCCAGCCGACGGCTGAAAACACTAAAACCCGGCTGCCGGCCGCTATTAGTACCGGGCAGTGGATTCGGGCTGTGATTCCACTGCCGGCCGACAAAGGTAATAAAACCATGCCGGCGGACCGTACCCAAGGACCAGAGAACCTCTACCTGCCCGGCTGTCGGCTGTCAAGACGGGAGCCGGGATAGGGGTGCAACACAATAGTCAGAGAAACATTATGGATGTAAGGTTATAAGGCGGCATGACATACGACCTCCCATCCAGAAAGAGTGAACTTATGGAAGGGGAGACTGTAACATTCAGGCTTCCAAAGAAACCACAGCCTGACGGGCTCTACCGGCAGACATGGAAGAGAGACCAAGGGAGGTCTGGGGTTCACTCTGCAAGGAACAAAGGGTCTCTGCTGGCCGGTAAGTAATGCCGGCCAGCAGAGAGCTGAGCCGGTCCTCCATACTAACCTATGCTAGGTACGGAAGAAGGACTATGGCCAGGTAAATAAAAAAAAGAGGTGGGAAAGGGATAAGGGTCCTAAAGACTTCGTTCTAGCAAGAGATGCACTCAGCAGTTAGGGAAGCTCATCCTAACCAAGAGTTGTCTAATAGGGAGGAAGACTGGCAAAGCTTGAAGTTATTTTGCCGGGCAACCGAGAAACTCATTCTCCACCCCGAGAAAAAATGACACAGGACAGTCTGTTAGGCCACTAGAGGAAGGAATCATCAAAGCTTCCTGTGTCCACCCCTAACCTAGCAAAGGAGACTCATTCTCCATGCTAGGAAGAAGCAGACCACAGACTAAAAACTCTGAAGTTCTGCCCAAACCCAAAAACCAGTCACTCTGGTTATCAGGACAGGGCAGAAATATCCTAGAATAGTAATACCTGGATTAATATGCAGGTAGAACCAATAGGATTAAGCCAAGGGCTTTCAGAGGGATAGAGGGATTGAACTTGGCCTCTGGAGGAGAAAAAAACAATCGGGGATGTGCGAAAGTATACTACTGTAACTAGAATACTAGCTAGGTAAGGTGAGAATCGATTACCTAAATCACCGAAGC
>NC_090744.1:77789656-77799656 GCF_036898095.1 Palaemon carinicauda | reverse complement strand
ATAATAATAATAATAATAATAATGAGAAGAGTTCCTGATTCTAATAACGAAAATTATTCATCACATAAAAATGCATGCAAAACGAGTAATATTCATTCAGATTTATTATTCATTTAAGATAGTGAAGTCATGATTATCGATTCAAGCTCATCTCTCTCTCTCTCTCTCTCTCTCTCTCTCTCTCTCTCTCTCTCTCTCTCTCTCTCTGCCGGAATCAAAGTATTGTGAAGAGCAAAGAGTATGTTGTGACTAGAGGGCGAGATGTGTATATATACCCGACACATCGGGTATATATGCACACAAGGTCCCAGTAAGGTGAAAAAATACAGACATGCTATTTCTTGTCAAAGCAGCAACAGGTTCTGTTCACAGTTAACAATAGATTATACAGGTATGTTAAATCAAGTTGTTGTCAGTAAGAGGGGAGAGCGAGGATACAAAGGATAATATATACAAAAAAGAGAAATGTCGTTACTATATACGCTCGTGTGACATACGTGTGGTACATGGCTCCCCCCCCCTAAAAATGACATACTTTACATGTTAAATAGGGCATCCTGATCTAGAGAGGAGAACTGTAGGCGGGTCATCTGTCAGGAGATATTTTGGTTTTAGACGATCAATGTAGACCAATTCTTCTTTGCCACGAATGTCTAGTCGGAATGCTTTCGGATTGCGTCGGATCACAAAAGAAGGGCCCATGTAAGGGGCTGTTAGCAGTTGCTTGTTAGTGTCGTTGCGTAGGAAGATGTGCGTTACCGAGTGCTAGTCTGTTGGTATGTGATTTTTCGCTGAAAGCTTGTAGACAATGGAGTAAATTTTCCCACACGTGACATATGAGCTGGAGATTGTTGGAGGAGGTTGCAGAAGGAAAAAATTCGGCAGGGACGACCAACGGGTTGCTATACACAATTTCAGCTGCCGAGACATCCAGGGAATCTTTAGGAGTTGTCCTTTGTCCGAGGAGGACCCAGGAAAGCGGAGTCAACAAATTGAAGTTCTTGCAGTGGGACATCAAAGCTGCTTTCAGGGTACAATGAAAGCATTCAACCATTCCATTGACGGCTGGGTTTTAGGCAGTTCTCTGATTTAGGGTGATGCCCAGGAGATTCCCTAATGATGTCCACAATTGAAAGGTGAAAGTGGTACTACTGTCTGAAGTAATATGCTCAGGGCTACTAAATCTTGCTATCCATCCTGAGAGTAATGCATATGTGCATGAGTCAGATGTTGCAGTTTCCATGGGAATGGCTTCAGGCCTACGAGTGGAGCGGTCAATGGTGGGTATGGGTCCTACAACGTCCACTTGAATGTGAGTGAAACCACGCTGAGGTTGAGGATAGGTGGCCGCTCCTGACTCCGTGTGTTGATTTACTTAGGAGGTTTGGCAAGAAGTACAGGCGCAAACCCAATCCTTGGCATCCTTAATAATGCCGTGCCAAATGAACTTTGTCTTCATCAGCTGTGCAGTAGAACGGCGCGAGGGATGTGGAAGGCTGAGAATGAAATCAAACACCTGCCGGCGCATGGAAGAAGGAATCCATGGTCGCGGTCTACCAGTACTGACGTCAAAGAGGAGGGTGGTGTTGGAGTTGTCGAAGAGGACGTCTTCCCAATGGAGGGATGTGCTGGATGTCCTATATGCTTGATGCTCTGGATCCTGTCGTTGGGCTTCAGCCAAGGAATTATAATCCAATCCCAGTTGATAGGCGGCCAACGTGTTTCTCGACAGGGCATCGGCAACGGAATTCATTTTTCCCAGAGACTTGTTGAAGGGTGCAATTGTATTCAACCACGGCGGAGAGATGTCAGCATGCATCAGAGGCATGTGGTCTGTGCAAATGACGAAGGGCGTACCCTCTAAGAAATGGCGAATGTAACGGACAGCCAAGTGCACCGCCAGCGATTCAAGATCAAAGGTAGAATAAACCGATTCTGCCTTGAACAGTTTTCTGCTGAAAAAGGCCAATGGGCTGGGCGAAACGTTGACCACATGTTTGAGTACTGTACCAATAGCGACGTCACTAGCATCGGTGGAGAGAAGGAGAGGGGCATGTGGGATGGGAAAAGTGAGAGGAGCATCAGTTGATAGGGCATTCTTTGCGTAGTAAAATGACGCTTCTTCAAGGGGGGCCCAACTTCAGGTCTTTTGGCTTGCCCTTGAGGGAGGCGTAGAGGGGAACATGAGTGGCGTTAATGCCTGGCAGAAAACGGTGATAATAGTTGATCATGCCTAAGAATTCCTGCAGTGCTTTGACGGTCGAGGGCGTGGGGGAGTTCTGAACGGCCCCTACCTCCTCAGGGAGGGGTTGGAGTCCTTCATGAGTGATACGGAGCCCTAGGAACGACACTTCATTGCCGCCAAAGGTAAACTTGTTGTAGCAGATAACAAGACCATTTTGTTGCAGGTGGTCATGCACCATGCACAGGTGACAGAGTTGTTCCCCTTTTGAGGAAGAGGACAAAGGTATGTCGCCCATGTAACATACAAAGAAGGGGAGGTCCCGTAAGATGTCATCCATGGCATGTTGAAAAGTGGTCCCAGCATTACGAAGGCCAAAACAGAAGTAACTGAAGGTGTATGTACCTAAGGGAGTGTTGATGGCGGTCTTGGGGAAGTCTTCTGGGGTCATAGGCTCCTAATAATACCCCTTCAGGAGATCCAGCGAGGAAAAAACCTTCGCTTTGTGCAGGTAGGAGGTCACGTCTGCGATGGTTGGGAGGTGATAGCGATCCAGTTCTGTTTGCATGTTGAGGCGCCTGTAATACCCACACAGACAGAGGGAGCCATCTTTCTTCAGGACGATTTGTAAGGGTGACCACCATGGCCTGAAGGCATTCTGGCACAGGCCCATTTTTTCCATTTCGGCGAACGTCTGTTTTGAGGCTGCCAATTGATCCAGTGTCAGACTTCTGAATTTGGCGAAGACTGGGGGTCCCAAAGTCTTGATATGGTGATAAATACTGTGTTTGGCAGGAGCCGGGGGTGTTTGGCAAAGTTCTGGATGGAAAACTTCCAGGTACAATGTGAGATGGTGGGCGTAGGCATCCGTGGGTGTGCTGATGTGGAGAGCAAAGCTGGAGTAGGAGGGTTGAAGAGGTGTCGACAAGTACGAGTCTGCGTTGACCAATCGTCGGTGGGTGACATCGACCAGAGGTGGAAATGAGAGAGGAAATCCACACTGAGGATTGGCAATGTGTCATCAGCAAAAAGAAATTTTCAATTAAACTTTTCGTTTCCAACCGATAATGTAAAGTTCACGTAACCGTAGGTGGGTATCACAGATCCGTTGGCAGCTACCTGGCGGATGAAGGCAGAGTTAGACTGACTACGTCGTGTCCTGAAGAAGTACCTTAGCAAAAGAGAATCACAAGCGCCCGTGTCTGCCAAAAATCACATGCCCATCGCTGCATCACGTAAAAAGAAAAAATTAGAACCCCGAGAGACCACCGCCATGAGCGATAGCCTACTTACACGCTATTTGGCCACTGACAATCCTTGGCACATTTGTTCGCGACAGCCCCAAATCATGAGTGGTAGTAGTGGAACTGCGGTTGATGGGCAGCAGTAAGTGGCTGTAGAAGTCATTGGTTGGGGCGCGAGCGAGTGGTTGGTGATAGCTGGCTTTGTTGCCCCTCCAGCACATCACGGGGTAGGCGTGTGTATCCTACGGCATTCCCGTCAGCTACGGTTGATGTTGAATTGGTGTCCTCTACGTCAGGGGTAAAGGTGTTGATGGAGGTCTTGAAGGTTGTGAATAGCTGTCCATAAGGGCGTTGGCTTTGGTCATCAACTCCTTTACGGGTAAAGGGCAGTGCGTACAGGTTTGGGTAAACTTCGTACCAATAGGGCACAAACTAGGTTCACCTCACGAAGAGAGCCATCTGCGACAAGTTGCAGGCGAGCGATACTGGTCATATCTGTTATGGGTTCTGATTGATAAGCTTAGGGTAATTAACCTTAGTTTATTATACAAGTTAAACAGCAAGTTATACAGCATTGCCGAGCCAACATGTGTAGAGCGGAGGAGAATGCGGAAGACTGCGTGGTCACGTGACTTACCCAAACATAAACAACAGATATAATTTACAAACTTAGACAGCGTACCAAACAATATTCATACACTGATTACATACGAAATCCTGACCACAACATTCACATATTGTTACATCTCCCTTCTTTTACATTTTCTCAAGAAAATCTTGAAAGAACTTTTCTTCTACATAAATGGTCCCTGCAACATACATTTAATCCTACATACCTAATTGGCTCTTTAGATCTATCACAAATAATCCTCAAGATATTGAGGTTTCCTTACAACACGACCACTTCTGGTTCTTTGTGATTCTAAGTTATCAGCTTCAGGAAGTATAAAAGATTTATTTGCAACATCATTTGTATTGACATCAGTTCCAATTTAAATATCAAAATCGATATAATTATCAGTTACTGTCTCTGATGTCTTTCTCAAAAATTTACGATTTCTAAAATATACTTTGCCTTCTACTTCTATTTTGTATTTCCTTTTTGCAACCTCTTTTATTACCTTACCTTTCTTCCATTCCATTTTTCATGGAACTGGTTGTACACGGATGACATCACCTGGTTTTAATGAGACTAAATTCTTACATGATCTGTTATAATATCTACCTTGCCTAATCAATTTTTCAGTTTGAACTTCTGGTACCCCATCAACAATCTTGGGTTTAAGTAAATTTTCTGTTATAGGTAATTGACTTTTAGTTCTTCTACCAAAAAATCTTTGACAGGTGAAGAGCTAAATCCCTCAGTTGGAGTGTTTCTTCATTCAAGAAGTGCTAATAAAGGATCATGGCCATCCTCCTTTGATTTTGTGAACAACTGTTTCATTATTTTTACTGCATTTTCAGCTTTGCCATTTGACTGGTGGTGGTAAGGGGATGATTTTACATGTTTAAATGACCATTTCTTTACAAAAGTTTGAAATTCACTTGATTTAAATTGTGAGCCACAGTCACTTACTACAATGTCTGGTATACCATAGCGTGAAAAAATTACTCCTTAACTTGCTTACAACATTTGCACTAACATATTTTCCAATGAATTTATCTCAAAATATGATGAATAATAATCTACCAAAATCAAATAGTTACAATTGCCAACACTAAAAATATCCATTCCAATTTCAGACCAAGGCATAGAAGGAAAATCATGTGAATTTAAGGATTCCTTGGTTTGTTTACTACCATACTTATTACACACCACACAAGAAGAAACATAATTCTTTATATCTGCACTCATGCCAGGCCAGAACAATATATCTCTACCATATCTAACAGTAGCTTCAATCCCATTGTGAGCATAATGAATTTGTTTCAGCATGTAAGACCTTAAACATGATGGGACTACAATGCAATTACCTCTAAATATTATATCATTATCAATAGTAAGTTCATCCCAAAATTTAAAAAAAAAGATCTTATGGTTTCAGGAACCTCTATACAATGAGTGGACCAACCTTTCAGAATTGTTTCTTTTAATGTTTGCAATGCAATATCACTTATGGTCTTTTGTCTAATATCCTCAAGTCTTTCATTTGTCACAGCGACATGTTCTGTCATATTTACATTACCAACCTCTTCAAATAATGCAATTACATCAGATTTATCAGCACCTGAAAATATATTCGACAAGAAATCTCTACTCAATGTATCTGCTATATACATTTTACTACCTGGTTTATACTTAACACTCAAATTAAACTTCTGCAATTGCAATAACATACTTTGTTACCTCTTGGGATATTTCATTAATGGTTTCTTAAAAATACTTTCCAAAGGTTTGTGATCAGTTTCTACAATAACATCTTTGCCATAAAGGTATTGATCAAAACGCAACGCTGCAAAAACAATGGCTAATCTCTTTTTCTATTTGAGCATATCGCTGTTCTGTTTCAGTTAACGATTTAGAAGCATAAGCCACTGGGTGACCGTTTTGCATTAGGACAGCACCTAATCCTGACATTGAAGCATCACACTGTAAAGACACATTACAATTACTGTCAAATTATTTCAAGCAAGGAGCTTCAACAATTAGTTTCTTAATCTTGGAGGATGCTTCATCATGAGAAGAGTTCCACTGCCATTCAACATTTTTCTTTTCCAGATTTCTTAATGGTTGAGTTACTTCTGACAACCTTGGTAAAAACTTTGAAAGATAATTAACCATCCCTAAAAATCTTTTCAATGATTTAACATCACTTGGCACTTTTAGAAAATGAATAGCTTCAATTTTTCTTTGGATCTGGACAAACACCATCCTTTGTTAGCAAATGTCCAATGTACTTAACTTCAATCACATGTAATTTCATCTTCTCTTGATTTAACTTGATGTTTTCTTTTCGGCAACTTTGTAGTAACGCTAAGAGGTTCTTTTCATGGTTTTCCAAAGCTTCCTGATCAGTATTTCCTTTGCCATAAACTAGGATATCGTCTGCTATTACTTCTATTGCCATCTAAATTATGTAAGGCATCATGCATTCGTCTCCGGTACTCTTCCGGTGCCGATGATATACCAAAAGGCATTCTCTTCCATCTATACCTACCAAAAGGCATATTAAATGTAGTCAAATAACTTGACTCTTTGTCAAGTTGCACTTGCCAAAATCCGTTCTTTGCATCAAGTACTGAAAATATTTTAGCTTTACCCCAATCTTGGTAAAATTTCCTCAATTGTTGGAAGTGGATAATGGGGTCTCCTGATAGCTTTGTTCAAATCTGTAAGATCTAAACAAATCCTTAAATCTGAATTAGGTTTTGTACTAAAACCATGCTAGAAACCCAGTTTGTAGGTTACGAGACCTTTTCAATAATGGTACCTTCCATACTACTTAACTGTTGCTTTCAATTTTCTTTTAAGGGCAAAAGGAACTTTTCTTGGAACATGGATCACTGGTGACACTGTATCATCAATATTTATCTTACATGGAGGTCCTAATTCCCCCAATCCTTCGAATAAATCAGGAAAATCAGAAATAATCTTGTTTCTATCTAACACTTTCGGAGAAACCTGATTTATTTCTTGCTTAACACTTGGGTTATCATTCACAAGAATTTTTATCAATTTTAGTCTCTGTCCATCCTCATAACCTATTACAGAAGAAACATTTTCCTTCACTACATAGAAATTAAGTTTATACTGCTTTCCTTTCCTTTCACACATTAGAGTTTTAATTCCAATAGTCTGGATTATTTTATTATTAAACACTTTCGGTTTGATGCTATCACCAATATCTAACTTATCATTGCCAATCAAACGCTTCAATTCTCTAAACACTCAAAACATTGCACGTAGCACCGGAATCAATCTGAAAATTTATTTCTTGCTGATTTACAGTCATAGTTACATACTGCTTTCTCTCATGAGACATAGAAATGTTTCCTATCGATTCAACAATTGTGCTAATTTGCTGAAGGTCACTATCACTGTCCTCATTCTCTTCACAAGTTTTCACTTTTTCAGAGTTCCAATTAGTATTACACTGTTTAGCATAATGATTCTTTCTCTTACATTTGGCACACACTTGACCATATGCTGGGCACATCCTAATTTTATGAGTCCTGCCACAATACCTGCAATCTTTTATTTCCTTGGCACAATTGTACTTAGGCTTAATTTGAGGATTTGTGTACTTATTTTTTCTTCTTCCACACGACATTAACTTCCTCTTCTTCAGTATTGCTACTAGTCATCTGCTGCTTTTGCTGAATTCGCATTTCATAATTTTTTACAAAATTCACAGCCCTTTCCAAGGTCATTGGCTTTGTATCCATCTACACATGATCCAGTAATTTCTCCCTAGCCTTATCATCATGTACATTGAGGATGAGTTGATCCCTGATCATTTCGTCTTCATTATCATAATTGCAAGTTTTGCATAGATTTCTTAACTGAGTTATGAATTGGTCACAACTTTCATTAGATTCTTGTTTCCGCTTGAGAAATTTGTATCTTTCTTTCCATGATTATATTTGATCTGGGACTGCATTCTGCATCAAATTTCCTTAATACTATATCTATCTTATATTTATCTCCATCTGCATCCCAAGACAGTGTATTATACTTCTCAACCCCTAATTCTCCTATAACATGCAAGAATGTTGCTACCCCTTCGTCTGTCAGCTTCATTATCTAAGCCTATGGCAATTCATAGTTAATAAAAGCTTCTTTAAATTTCTTCCATTTGAGGGCTACATTAGTACTTTGCACTAAATTCCATAGGACTCGGTGGAGTTAGCTGTACATTCATCTTTATGGTACGAAACTACCTTAATTATGATGAGAAAAAAAACTTATCCCACTGGGAAAAATTATGCACGTCGGCAAAAGGCGTAGCCTAGGACATCAACAAACTGGTCCGTAACTTGTAAGTTGTCACTTACCCTCATTTCTTCTTTAATCCAGATTATATGTAGATAAGAACCACTCCTGACACCATGTTATGGGTTCTGATTGATAAGGTGAGGGTAATTAACCTTAGTTTATTATACAAGTTAAACAGCAAGTTATAAAGCATTGCCGAGCCATGTGTAGAGCGGGGGGAGAATGCGGAAGACTGCGTGGTCACGTGACTTACCCAAACATAAACAACAGATATCATTTACAAACTTAGACAGCGTACCAAACAATATTCATACACTGATTACATACGAAATCCTGACCACAACATTCACATATTGTTACAATATCCCTGAGTGCGAGCATAGCCCTTTGGTCCGACAATGGTTGTTGAGAGAGCTGAATAAGCTTTGCTATACGGGCAGCTGGCGATGGCGAGTACTGCTGCTAAAGGTATGTTTTGAGGACGTCATTACGCTATTGGGGGTGTCTCCTTGTTCACAAAGGCAGTGTAGATTTCCGGGAAGGTATCCTCGGGTATTGCCACGAGAACAAAATCGGATTTGGTGGTTGAGCTAGTCACGCCCCTGTTGCTGAATTGGACTTCTGTGAGCTGAAACCAAGCAAATGCGTCTTCACTGGCTAACAACAAAAGTTTTGATGGGGTGGCGCCAACTTCCGTGGAGTCCGTCATAGTAACAGTGATGGGGGAAAGGTGAGAGGAGTGAGTCGACTTTCAGGGTCACCAGTGTGATGAGCCAAGAGTAGGTTGTGACTAAAGGGCGAGATGAAAGCAACTGAGTGACTTTATCATGACACACATCGAGTATATATACATACAAGGTCCGGTAAGAAGTTCACAAAATACGGACATGCTATTTCTTGTCAAAACCGGCAAACAGGTTCTGTTAACAGTTAACAATATTGGAGTATGCAGACATATTAAAACAAGTTGGTGTCAGTGCGAGGGGCGATCAAAGATACAAAGAATAAGATATACAAAAAAGAGAAATGTCGTTACTATATACACTCGTGTGAGACACGGGTGGTAAAGTACCCAATAAATAGAAATGAAATATCTTTCCTGATTATGTTTTTATATATTTATAAGTTTTTTTTCTGGTTGAGTTTTCAGGAAATCTCTTTATTGGCCTATCTCTTTTTATTAGTAGGAATCTAACAAGTTCTTCTTCTTCTTCTTCTCCTTCTTCTTCTTCTTCTTCTTCTTTTTCATTTACTATCGTTGATTTGTTTCTTTATATATATATATATATATATATTATATAAATATATATATATATATATATATATATATATATATATATAATATATATATATATATATATATATATATATATATATCCTATCAAGATACATTCTTATCTGTTAAACTTTTGCTCTAACAAGAAAATGTTATAGACAGCATATGTAAAGCACAGATTTGCAGGTGCAAAATCAAAATAATTACTTTAACAAAGACAACATTTAATTTTCACGTAAGCGATCGGTTCTCTTATATTTCATTCCATTATTGCTAGCTCCTCTATATTTATCATCTTATTTCATCCAATGAAGAGGAAAAAATAGAGGCATTGGGCATAGAATATAAGAACGAAAACGTTC